>NW_008751849.1:927342-994076 GCF_000715545.1 Opisthorchis viverrini
AGGTATCTTAACTACCGAATGTACGCGTAGTATAGAAGTCCGAATATGGACGAATGAATATCGTATATTCTCGTATATCGCGGGCGTACTATCAATCGCATCGTAAAACGAAGGCATATAAAAATACACTAAACAGAATGAATAGAATAGAGCGTTCATTCACCACAGTTAACTCGAACTCAGCGAGAATACAGCCCCGCTCATCTTCCAGTCAAATACCCTGTTCTAGCCGCAACGAAACATGATACGAATAGAATAGAGCCAATGTTCACCACAGTTAACTCGAACTCAGCGAGAATACAGCCCCGCTCATCTTCCAGTCAAATACCCTGTTCTAGCCGCAACGATATGAACATGATACTCGTATGGAACCGTTGCTTACGGAGCTGCTCAGGTCAGAAAAAACACAAGTCACGAGTCCATTACTGGTTTCTCTTTCATGGCTCTTCAGGCAGGTATCGCCATCTTTTTGCCTGCTAAAAAAAGAAGTTAGACCCGTATGGGAGGGAAGGCTTTCCACAAAATTTGTGACCGGAGTTGTGCTTACAATAGATAGAATATGCCGACTTGCTGTGGCACGTTTTCTTCGCCAGATTGCCGTGCGCCTCGAATAAACCGCAAGAGTTGGGGTGCTGCTGGAAGTTGTATTGCTTACGATTGTAGTGTGACAGATAAGGTTCATTCGCAAGTCTGCAGGGCGCGTATCGCGTTTGCCAACTTGTGACGTCTATGGTGTCAAAGTGGTGTATCGGTAAATCTCAGCGAGCGTTTGTGTCAGGCTACACTTGGCGGTTGCTTTGTTGTGTGGTTATTGGACTTGGCCTGTTTGAGCAGTGGAAATGAGATGTCTTCAGGTCTACGACAACCGTTGTAACAGAACCGTAGCTCACATAGGTTATTTTTTTGTGAATCCACAACGAGGCAGTTAGCAAGCCTGTGTTTGTTGGTACAATGGCAACTTCAATCGAAGAATGTGTCCAGCACCGGAGTTTGTGTTGCTTAGGCCATGTATCGCCCATGGTAAAGTGAATGCTGTTTTTCTTGCCCGATTCAGTGGCGCGAACAGAGAGGTCTTCCACCTCTGGCCTGACAACGGAGTATGAAAAAGGTGAGGAAAGGTCTGGGCACTGTCGTCTTCCAGGATGGAGACCTCCTGATCCCCATTGGACCTGGTTGGAGATTCTTCAAGATATGGCTGCTAATCAACGTCAGCGAGGTTCTTGCTGTTGGTCTCTATCCAGATTGTCTGCACGAGTGTCTGGAGTTGTACGGTCGATCTTGGTAAGGTAGAACTGAGTCTCCTCCCCATCAATATTCATAACCTCTGGCCTGACAACGGAGTATGAAAAAGGTGAGGAAAGGTCTGGGCACTGTCGTCTTCCAGGATGGAGACCTCCTGATCCCCATTGGACCTGGTTGGAGATTCTTCAAGATATGGCTGCTAATCAACGTCAGCGAGGTTCTTGCTGTTGGTCTCTATCCAGATTGTCTGCACGAGTGTCTGGAGTTGTAAGGTCGATCTTGGTAAGGTAGAACTGAGCCTCTTCCCCATCAAATATTCATAATACGGCTTTCAAACAAATTATATTTGTATGATGGCGAAGTGCTCACGTTGAACACCGTTTTACTACTGACGATTATGATTATGATTGTGATGAGGTGCTGCCAGGTCTTTCAGACCCAGGCAGGAACAACCTAAAGGCAAGGATTGGGTTCGAATCACGAAAGTCTAACTCAGCAGCTGCATCTCTCGAGTACTGGACTGTCTCGAACATACAGGATTGTACGAAGAAAAATCCTCAGATGTTGTGAGAATCGGTCTAAGTGTAACAAAACGCGCAGCACATCTGACTGAAGGACACTATAAACAAGAGATTCATTCAAGTCCCACAATAAGGCCGTCTTAGTTTGAAATTAGATGTTTACCTGAACACACACCTAAATGGACGTTCAATTGCAGTGGAAATGTCGAAAGTTCGGGGGCCATAGTCACCAACGAGTCTCAACAAACGCTAGACCGATAGTGTTTTCCAAGGTATATTTGTCAACTTTATGAGTAGTATTCCGCTAAGACGAAAATACTTGGCACTTTAGCGAAATAACTCATTTGCAAACAAATTTGGTTTTGCGAGAGACTCACCTGGAGCCCAGTTAAATCTTTCGTTTGATGTTTCCAAGCAACTGAATGTGCTGCACCTTATGTATCAGTTGCTGCGGTATTCAGAGATATCGCGATATGTTTATACATGTGATACACTACTCATGAGGTTGCTGAAAATTCTTCGACAGCCCACAACCGGTTTCGTCCTTCTTGGGACTCATCAAGCAGGCACAGTTCCGAGTTTCCATCAACATTATGTTTTACTTGAAACGGAATTTCACGAAATTAGCGGAACGCACCCACTGTCGAAGAATTTTCAGGAACCTTATAAGTAGTGCACTACGTACGTCTTTATCGCTTTCTTCTCTGTCTGTTGTGAACCTTTTTCTTACAGGAAGAGCTTACGGCTGCATGAAAAATAACCACGGTGCCCAACCTTACAGTCAATCTTTGGGTAAGAAAATTCAAAAACCAGCAAATCCCCAATCACCTGGTCCAACTGAGCAGTTCAATGAGTTAAGATGCTATCTTGCTCGGCTGAGTTTCAAAATTTTAAAATATATTTTTTGCAACAAGCAAATAAGTATGTGCCAGATTTTATGAGG
The DNA here is from genome assembly GCF_000715545.1 of Opisthorchis viverrini. Lineage (NCBI taxonomy): Eukaryota > Metazoa > Platyhelminthes > Trematoda > Opisthorchiida > Opisthorchiidae > Opisthorchis > Opisthorchis viverrini. The sequence continues at coordinate 930,049 of NW_008751849.1, forward strand.
CCGGGACAGATTTTAAGCGGTGCTACACTAGTAACGGAAATCCAAGCCCGTCTGGGCGGAAGTGGTTGAATCTGGCGTTGATCTATCGTATTGGATCGAATGAATTTCACCTTTGGAGAGAAAGATCCAAATATGTCCAACCAAATGCTAAGCGCAGCGTATCTGCTGAAGCGCCTTCGAGATTGTCCGTTGATATTCTGGCTTCGGAGGCTTATCCAACCGATATCTACGTGCGTTTTGATACAAACCGATCCCTTCCAGGGATCTTGATTATCTTTGAAGCTGAGTGCATTTAATTTGACTTCAGACCTGAAATAAAGTAGCCATATCTTGAATAAACCATCCGGGATTTAGTAAGCTCTGTCCTTCGAAAAATTCGTCCCAGGTACTGGGTACCGTAACCCTCAGCAATGGGAGAAGTAATGCTTACTCTCAGCTCATTTCAACAGAGTATATTTCTCACCGTTGCCTCAAGGTGAATCAGAGTGACAATTTTCAGAAACAGAACACTGGAAAGCTGACCATTTTTTTGTAAGACGGAAAAACGTACAGTCTGAAAGGGTACATAGATATGACAATGAATGTGCATCTTGTGTGACATCCACAGAGGAATCAAAATAGTGCTTGAAGTAGCCCTTTTAGAACGTCCCAGGTGCTGGCGCTCGGCTGTTGTTGGCCACTGAGTTTCCTTTGACGTTTTATTCTGAATGTAGAATAGAATCGAAGTTGGACATTGAAGACCAGAGCATATCGAAAATTGGAACTAATTTAAATCCAGTTTGAATATTAAAAATAGTCACTCGTTGAGACGAGCTGTTGAGCAACTTTCTCAACACTATGCATAAACGTTTCCGAAAACGAAACTTTTCGATGTTTTGACCACTGAGGGTTGCCTTGAACAAAGAATATGGGACTGAACATTACCAATGAGTTTAGTCAGTATACTGTCACGTATGCTGGGCTTACTGTAAGATTCGCCTATTGCCCTGTAACTTGTGTGTGCGTGTATATCGTCTGTCCTTGGGAGTGAACTGTGGCGTCAAGAACGATACTTTTGTGAAATACACTCAGTTGCAAACAAATTTGGTTTTGCGAGAGACTCACTTGGAACCCAGTTGAATTTCTCGGTTGTGGCATTTGTGATGTTTAACTGAGTGAGTTTCTCGCAAAACCAAATTTGTTTGTAAATGGTGTATTTCGCTAGCTTCGTGTAATTTGGTTTCAAGTAGAACATAAAGTTGACGGAAACTCGGGGACTGCGCCTAATTGATGTGCTCCAAGAAGGGCGAAACCTATCCGCGGGCTGTGGTAGAGTTCTCAGAAATCTTCTAAGTATTGGACTACGTATAAACGATACTTTTTGTTCGGCTTGATTCTGCATGTTAAATGGAACCGGAATGAAACCACTGCCCATCGTATTTCAGGTTTATGGAGAAAGAGATAAGTCCCACATCGACCCTAATAAAGCAGCTTTTCTATAAATCAGATTACCCATACTGGACGGGTATTGAGAAACGGGGGACATCCAAAATATCTGATCAAACAGAAGCTTCACCCACCCAGCCCAAACATAGCATCCAGATTGAGGGTGACCCAGCTGACATGGTATATCTGAAGGTACCCTTTGCGTGTTCCCCAGCTTCAACATCTACACATATTTCTAAGTGAACAACACATTGTAGAGGCAGTGTGTACACACGAAACACCCTATTAATCTCAACGACTGTACCAACCGTTTTTAAACCATTGATTGTAACGACTTTGATCCCAGTAGACAATGGACGGTTTGAATCAGAGCGCATAAATAAGTTGCTTCAACAAACGTGAGCGACCGTGACTCATACCGTAGGCATTAACTGGCACCAACTATGAGCACGCACCTGTCCTGCAAACTTAGTCTTCAGATATATCTGCGGTAGTTTTGCGCTGGCCATTCACGTGACGCATTCAGGTGATTACGGGCTTGAGAGAGCTGAGCTATCGTTTATATTAGGTTTGGCCCGATTCGTCAACAAGGGGCTGGTTAAGCAAAATCAGCCGCATATGAGACGGCAATTCAGTCCCAAGACCAGCTGCGAAACACGCGCGTAGCGTAGCACACAAACAGAACTATCAGGTTACATGGTTTCTACACCAATCGCAACGCAGTTGACCAGTCTCTTGCTGATCACATCGGCCGTTTATAACTCATTAGCACACAAACAGAACTATCAGGTTACATGGTTTCTACACCAATCGCAACGCAGTTGACCAGTCTCTTGCTGATCACATCGGCCGTTTTAATATCACTCATTTCTTCCTCGCTTATCGAAACTTTGGACAGTGTCATTTAAGACGACCGCTGTGTTGGGATCCAACGAACTACGCAAACCGCAGCAAGTCCTTCGAACTCAGTTTTTGATGTCGGTCATTTGTTCCTTGGCCAACTTCGTTGGTGGGGGGCGAGATGGCTCAGGTGGTTAGAGCGCGAATCCACTAACTGGAAGGTCCGTGGCTCGAACCCGACCTCCGCCTCTCGACTTCCCCTGTCTAGGCTTGGGCAACCTGGCAGTATCCCAGCCCTCGTGCTTCCTTCAGGTGGCATAGCAGCTAGGCACCGGAAGGTTGCTACAGCTGAACGCTTTCTTTCTTTCATCTTTCAACTTCGTTGGTCGAGAAGTTGGACGGTTTCATTTGTATATCGCCCATGCGAGATCACCGATGTTCTAGATATGCGCCAAAGAATCACAGCACCAAAACTCCGACGCCTAAGTTATCCCTCTACAAACAACCATACTTAACAATCCCTCGTTAACTAACACATGTTCAACACCTCTAATCAAGTACGATGGCAGTAAGATATAAAGCTCCCCTGAAGAGTGATGTCACATAAAAGCATAGTGGTGTTATGCTTGAACCAAAACACTTTGCTCTGACGGCCAAGGTCTTCCTGGATGAACTTGCTTCAATTTCGGTCGATGACATTTTGAATCTATAAGGGATTCTGGAATGTTGGCTTTCGAGTCACCATCTTAGAGATTTTTGGCAAACCCGATAATGCAAGTAAAACGACAGTGTGGTGAATTTTGGAAGCACTTACCGTTTGGGATTTCTGATATGTCCTCTATCTACAGGATGAAGATAAAAAGACGACTTCCTGTTCATCCGGTTGTTTATAAGAGCGCGAGAAAAACAATTTGCTCAAGGGTTATTTTTTGAGTGAACAAACTATATTCAAATCTCTCGGCAACCAAAGTCAAGACGAAGTTAAACAGAGAAAGTCATAAATATTTCAATTTGTTTCCAGGCTTAAAGAAATTTCTGTAAGCACTTTAAGAAAAGTTGATTATATGAAACTGTAAGGGGAAGAGGACGCAGGCCACGTTGAGTAGCTATTCAGATAAGCGAAAGGCCTTGGGTGGTAGTACATCAACCTTGATTTTTGTAACCTGGTAGGAAATCGATTTGCACTTTTGATAATAGTACAGGGTGAGGGGGTGGCCTGTAGGGTTCTGCAGCTCTCCTGTTTATACTATCTTGTGTCCCTCAATAACAGGGGCTGTTTAGCTAATCGCCATGCGTGCACAGATCTAAATGGGTCAAGTTCAGGATTGCCGCCTGGGTAATTGTTTACTCAAATATTCAAAAAGAAAGGACGTGCATTGTCCGGGCTGACTGAACATTTGAATCAGTTATTACGTTCGTGAACTACGGCTCTACCTAGATCCTAAAGAATGGATAACACAAGTGATTGGTGCTTGAAAACAGTGCGATTTCACTGAATCTTGTGAGGGACCGCCCTCAGTTCATCTAAGAAAACTTGAAGCTATCTTCAGCCATCTTATTAGCAGTATGTGACCATACTTAGGTCGACCAGTTTCAACCATTTCTCGTTTCTGCATAGCGTATTCTTTTTATTTATTGGAGCAATATACCATGAGCGCTCCAGTATAAAAAGCCGCATATCCACCGTCTCTGCTTGAGGATGTGTACAGACCAAAAGCTTTACTAATTTGACAAACAACTATATGTTCCTGATTTGATTTTGGAAGAAATTCGCTAGACTAGCCATGTTTTGATGGGTTCATTCCGCAGGTACCCACTTTGTATTGACATTCTCCCCCAAGCGACTACTGAATTCAGTGCAGCTGAAGGACAAAATGCCGCCTTTTGGTAACACCCATTAGATCAGTTAATTTTTCTGTGGCACTCTCATCCGATTTAAGCGTTGCACTCAATCTTCGGTTTCATCATAGCATCTCCGGCGATGTGTTTGGCTACCGTCGGATACTTTACTTTGACAGCTGTCCGTCCCATCACATGCGCCTTACATTGTAGATAATTAGTCTGAACTTTTTACATGCTAGAGGTTTTCCACATTCACTTTCTATACTGTCTTCCCGTCGCTATCTTTACGAACCGACTCAAAATCTTACCAACGGTCAATCCTGCAAAAATTTCTCTTGCTTTGCTACTATCTCAAGACACTATAATCTGTTCATTCATACTATTTCATAGCTTCACTATTTTTCAACTTCCACAAAGGAACGCTGATTAATCAACAAGCTAAACAGTTTGCATTTTTCCGGTTTCCAAAGTCTTCCACTGTCTGGTTCAGATGGAATGGTTAACCCCTGGCTTGCTCACCGTGTTGAGTAATTTGATCGTAAACATCTCATCGCCATTTAGAGTGACGTTAGTAGTGTCTGCCGGAGAAGCAGGAAGCAAGAGTAATTGTAGAATTCACACTGACAGGCGTCCTACTGTCCTGGAGCAATCAATCTTGCGGTCTGCACCAAAGGGGTCATATGCGTCAGCCGACCAACAGCACTGCAACACGGTCAAACCGACACGCGCCGGTGCCCATTGCAATCGCAGTGCCTCACCGCTCGACATCTCACGCTTCAAGCTGTAAACTGAGACAGTACTTACAAGCCAGAGCTGGTAACCAAACCATTCGTTCCCTAGCTATTTCACCCCTTGCAGTCTCACAACAGGAAACGACACAGCGTAAGCTTTGTATGATAAGGGCTGATGGGGCTCAAAAGCCTGAGTGTGAGAGGTCTTTATGCCCTCAGGATCCCGATGTTCTACGATTGCGGATTACTGATTTAACCCAATCGGTGACTCAGGTCACCGTAAGTCGTGGAACGTGTGAAGTTGAGAAAGCATCGTCTCGAGCTTTGCTTAGACCAACCGTCAGTACCACATTATCCAACGCCTTAAAGTTGCGGAAACTTCAAGTCCGACTGTGCATCATTCCGAACCCACTCTATGGAGATTACTAAATACGGTAATCCACCCAATAATTCTATTTGTAGGAACGACCATCCCTAAATGGGATTTCCATTGTGGGGTTTCGTAGCGTTTGTTCTGGAATCAATAACTTTGGGCAGCTTACCCTTAACCGACCAACTAGTATGTCCCCAGGTGGAACCTACCGCTCAGCAGAGACTGAAAAGAGGGACTCATGTATACTGGGTTCTCTTGCATTTCATTACCACTTAAGTATTCGGTCAGATGTAACGTTAAAGTATGTCTGGGTGTTTTTCGTTCTCTAAAAGGACTGCACAGAATGGCCGGCCAGAATTGGTCTCCCGTCGGTGCATCTCATCTTATTACAAGGGGTTCAAGAGACAAAAAAGATACTCGCTTTTGGAAGGCGGTTTTAGGACGGCCGTTGCGTATGTGATAGACTGGAGGCCAGCAAAAGCAGCGAACCACCTAGAACATCATCTACGCCCCAGAAGAAAATTTCAGTAAGAACTTCGAATAATGAAAGAATTCTCCTCAGAGTTCCACGTGTTGGAAAAACACTGAAATAAATAACTCTCTCAAGAGTTGGGCGCTAAAGATCCATTGACACAGTTCATGAAAAAATAATCGAAGAGGTTGACGAATGGTGGCCTTTTTCTCTGAAAGGACGAATTTTGGGAGCTGCCATCCTCACAAAAGGTTCACTCAAGGGACAGTAACTTATTTTAATGGCAAAGAACTTCAAGAGCAGACTGTCGCAAGAAAGAGACTATTTTTAGTGCACCTATTTAGATAATCCTTCGAGCAAAATAAAGTGCATTTAAATGAGCTTACTAAATAAAATGTGCACTTCCATTAGGGCGTGATTCTTCTGCGGATAGTCTTTCTGGAGAACAAACAAACAAACAAACCGTATCCGGAAGAGTTCAGCCTTTAGAAGCAGCCAGTTTGGGTCGTTTTTCCCAGATGACCTCACCTTATTCTTGATAAACGTTTGTGCAGGAGCGACAAGTGGACTTCCAGCCTGTTGGCCTACTGACCACTTAGACATCACTTTGGAAGAAAGATTTGTTAACCCCGAAGATGAAACTGATAACGAGAAGTAATCTAAATCATTTGAAAGATCATCAAGAGTGAGAAGGGCCTAATTTGGCACAAAAATGGCCACCAACTGGTGGAACACAACGACTGCTCTGGTTTAGTGAAGTGAGCTTTATCAGGGCCCCTAAATCCTATTACTGATTAAAGTCGCCAAATTGTCTCGTAGACTTCATACCAGTTGTCAGGCGAGTAGAGTATCTGAGTGGACAGCCTAGATGTAGGTTAATGGCAAGCTGACTAGCAACCATTTAAGTTTTCCGCAACATTCAAAGTTCAAGAGAAAACTGCATAGGCATCAGTCACTGCCACCGTCCGTGATCATTTGGGTTTCACATTAGTTTGGGATGACTGTGACCACCTGTCTTGATTCTGTTTGCTCTGGGACAGAGAATTCACCTCGGTAGTTCGTCGATAATAGAGTTAGTCGGATTGCACAAATGGATTCGATGAAGTAAACTGAAGGGCTTTCGCTCCTTGCAGCTTACTCTGAGGTGGCTGTGGTACTAGCTGGTGACAAAACATTCTCGGTTTCCACCTGCAAATTCACTGATCCTTCACCTTCAGCAGAGCACGATCCTATCAATGACATTGCGCATATGAGCAAGCTCGTCTGAAAATAAGTAGTGTGGGCTAAAATGATGTTTTTGTACTGATATGTGCAAAACTTCCAGCCTCCTTGCCAATATTAACCAGGCTGGTCATACATTATTTTGGTTATGTTAGTTCAAACTGACAAACTTCTTTTTGCAGTGAGAACAGTCAACAGGGTGATGATATTTTAGTGGAGAAAGACTGATAATCAGACCATGCATAGGTTTGACCTTCAAAATGGCTGTTAAATATCCTTTAGAGTGGCCTTCGTAGAATGATAGCCTTCCAGGTGCTGCAGCAAATTGGGCTGCGGCAGTGCTGTGCTGAGGTAATATCTGCTGGTATGTTTAATGAGGCTGCAATCAATCACAGGGAACCATGCCCTAACTATGGCCATCTGGACCGCTACATATAAGTGTTCCTCGTCGTGAACACAATAACCAGCAAGTTTGTCCAATTTTGTCATTGGATCGTGAAGCAGGGTTAGGTAAACAAGAGGTATTATCGGTCAGAGAAGTGTTCTTACATGTGGGTATGAAGAATTCCACACTGAGTGCTTCTACACTTGCTCCGTAGTCATTCTGGGCTGTTACGCCCACGCGCAGGGGAAGATTTACCGGCAGGTTTCCAAAAGTCACAGTTCGATCTTGGGTAGTCTGTCTCCCTGTCAAATGGACTTCAGTGTAGAAGAACACTTCGAAACTGGTTGCACACTTGTGCATCCAAGAAACCGTCAGCATTCTTTTCCAGCGATTAAGTTGCCACGTCATGTTGCTTGGAGGTTCAGGAGATTTGGCTGACAAACGGGGAGAAAAAAGTCAATTTACAACAAAGTATTGTCTGGATTCGATTACCAGTTCATTGTTCCAGTTCTCACCATGAGCAATCGAATTTAGAGAAAAAGAGTGCAGAATCTCATCCTGATTTTTTCGCCAAGCAGAGATATTTTTATCTACACGCGTAAAACAAAAGAGCACCAAAAACCCCGTAGACTTCAGCCTCCCAGGAATACACAATTGAAGTTTAACAGATTAAACGTTGTCTAATCACAACGATAGGAATCTTGGCTTAAGATGGATTCTCACAGAAACGTGTTTATCTGATATGCCGCCAAATTCAGTTGCTTTCTGGGACCAGTAGTTGCGATCTCCGCAAGTGTAACTTTTCATACTACTGACGAAGCATAAGAGTAGTGCCTGGTCTGGTGTCCAAGCTCCGCCTCTGCATCTGATGGAAGGTGAAGGTTACTGCGGAAATTATGGAACCGCTTTGCTGTGTTAGCACATTGTTGTCTACCATTTAAAGAACGTCCAGTAAAGTAAAAGAGAACGCTTGAGAATATCCAATTTTCGAAACTTACGTGCAGAAGGGAGATCTATTTATGTGTCTGATTGGCTCTTGCTCACTAAAGGAAGTCCTACAAGAGTGTTCTTATTTCTCTTTTTTGAGGTTAATAACAGTTGTGGTAACTTCTGGAAGCACCAGTACATTTTCATTTTTAAAGTGGTTCATAATTCCCAACAAGTTAATTGGGCAATATACGTTTTAGAACACACGATACCTGTCCGTGAACGTCTACTGAGGGTGATCCTTCAGTAAAGTTGTTTCCGATTGTTCAGGTCCTGAACCATCCTGATCACGTCATCTAGAAAAAGGGGTGACTATACTGCGATTAGGTTGACCAAAAGCACTCGGTCGACTTGCTGTGATCGGGGAGGAACTAGTCTCGCTTAATTCCCATCAGTGAGGTCAGTGACAAGCGTTAAATAATTCACGACCGCTCCACAGGAGTTGAATGAGGGCTTCCATTTCAGTGTTTTGAAACACTTTTCAAGGTCATATTCAGGCCATGTTCAAGGTCGTATTCAGCCCACACATTGCAAGCACGGCTACTATACTGGCTAATTACTCTTCTCGTTGTGTATGCTTTGCAGTGCTGACCGAGGAACACCTTTTTGCTTAAGCGAAATAAAGGTACTGTTCAAACTCGTACAGTTGGTCCTCGGTGGTCTGAAACCTAACAAATCACCTTGAGTGCACGCCTTCAGACGCGCTTTTGAGCACACGAGCCGAATGTTCGGAGAAGGTTCACACTCAGTTTATAGAGGGAGGCAACTAGTGTCTTGACGGTTTAGTATATCCCAGAATGGAAATAGTATTTCGATGACCTGCAAGGATTACGTACGCCTAGTTATGCAATTTGCACATCCAAACGCTCCTGACCTTTTATTGAAGTTAAAAACCAACGGAACCATGTGGCCTTTATTTTTTGACAAGGATTTCAACCATGTGTTTCCAATGGGAGCCATCTTGGTACACGCTGAGGACACAAAGACTAACTAAAAGTCATACTTGTGGCACACCAACATGAGCCCCAAGTGTTAATGGGCTCTACTCAGTAGTTCACTATTGTATATTTGTGAACCGACCAGTACCTAAGACAGTAAAATTCGCCCCCGTCCCGCTTAACTGACCCTTCAGAACTCGAGAATGTGATCTGATTGCTCCGAACCCTTAGGTGGTCGTTGAAAGATGTAAATGAGACAGGGTGAGAGATTTTCAATACAATACGCTGACAAAACTCGAAATGCCGCTCACCAATTTCTCAGTCAGTCAGCGACTGTTCAAAAGCCCAATTAAATCATCTGTGATTTTCATTTATCAAATTAACGTGCGAGTAATGTTCCCTCAAGAAAATAATTTTCGCGCAACAATGAGTGAATTTTAACCAAGTGAAATTAGTCACAAAGGTTTTTCTCTTCAAGTTCGTTTCTGAGGTCAAGCCTCACGAACCTGAGTCCATATTTCCTCTTTACTGTGCTCACTCTCTACAGACAGGCTGGTGTCTTTGTGGATGTGACCTGGCAACCTCCCAATTAACTGCGATGGGTAGTGCGATCATCCTCAAAAAGGTTCAGAGGATACATTAAGGGCAAATAATACCAATAGGATATTCCCTCGCGATTCAATGGGGGGTGGGAGTCCGGGTTCTCGGAAGTCATATTTGGGAGGCGTGTACTGACTGTTGGGAACCATCGAATAGAATGGGAGACCATTGTAGATAACGAATGCATGATGCCAAACTCTTTCACGGTACTGTATAATATGTGTAACTTCATTTCGATTGGTACTACAGCGGTCCTTTTGAAACCAAAATAGTCCAGTTATAGGTGATGCCGGTTCAGAGTGTTGAAGAGTGTTCTTCTGCAGCGAATGGAGAAATAGTTTCTTAAGATGAGTGTTAACTTGAAGGTAATCACTGGGAATGAAAAATTTACCAGACTCATCACCATAAGATTCAAGCAGAACATAAGGTTGATGGAAACTCGGTGACCGCGACTACCTGATGAGCCCCAAGTAGGGCAAAATCGGTCATGGGCTTTTTAAGAGTTTTCAGTAACCTTGTGAGTAATTTCCTTTATGAAATAATCAAGTTGTTCTCACCTGCTGGTATGCGGAATTCTTTGCTGAACCATTCCTGGCTAGTCCACTCTTCGTGCTGCGCGCTTACCCCCACAGTCCAGGATTGGCATGGATCAACGTACCAAAATGTCGTACTGTTACGATCGGTTGTTTGGCTCCGAACCTTCGACGATACATTGTACAAATTGACTGTAAACTTTGAGACATTATGCGAAATCCTCGCGACCCACGAAACGTCCACGAACGACTGACCACGAGGCGCAGACACAGTCACGTCAATCGAGTCCTCCAGAGTTATGTTGGGCGATGGAACTTCTAACTTGGCTAAATGACGGTTGACTGAGTGATTGAGGCACAAGCAAACTGGCTGTTACAAAGATACGTCTTTTATTCTGCGATGCATTTTAGGAAAGTAAATAACATCCTCCCAGAATGTCTGATGTGTACACATATACAACGTCCGTTTTTGGTGGCTTAAAGCTAAGACCATTGAATATTCCTGTTGCTTGACAGTAAATACTTTTAACAATGGGTTCGATGGCCGCTTGATATTTCGCTGATTACTTGCTTTCCACGTTCTCCCACAGTTTTCTTTTAGGGCTGAATCTGTTCACAGCTTGCTTGGAAGTTGAAGACATTAGATTGATCACTTGGGATCATGCTGATCATAGGACCTTTCGTCACATCAGAATGCTAAAAGGCTTACATACTGAAGGTCTTCCCCGTAGAATTTGTTTCATGTAGGCTTTGCATTCACCTCAGACATGCTTTGGTTTTTGGGATTAGCGAATTCGCATGTCAGTTGCTCTGCAACTTAGTTGTTTCCAGCTGATAAATTTGTCCAAAAATGATAGATTCAAGGCTTTCGTCCACACAATGCTCCCTTATACAAACCTAGTAGCAATGGAATTTCGGTCCTAAGGCACGTGCTTCAGAGACGTCGGAGCCTTCGGAAACACATGGAAAGTCCCATTCAAGAAATGACGGCATACGAGTGTATCTTGAACGAAAGCACAGCTAATATGCCTTAGAACTGTGGCATCGAAAAATTCCCCCCTGAATATAACTAACAGAATTAAATAGAGGTTATTCCTACCTCCTACGAGACATTTGGAATTTCGGTGAAGCTCCGACGGATGGTCTGATCAAAATTCCGGGACAACATGACATTACGTATCAGATATTGCTTCGTGATACGACGGGTAGTGTTCACTGGAAAAAGTTTCATAGATCAATCAAGCGTCTGAACTCAGTGAACCGTCTGGATAGCGAATAGTTTCCCATTCTAACCAGCTATGCATTAGAAGTTTCAAAAAATATTAAGTAAAAGAGTCGAACAAATTAGTAATTCACTAGGTTGAAAAAAAATCAGGGTTTTCTATTTCTCATGTCGCGAATAGTCGTGTGTGATTTCGTATCACGCTCCTCGGAATATGACTGTCTTGCTTCTGACCATGTTTTTGTGGCAAACGTACCTCAGTGTCTGAGTGATAACGAGATAAAATTTCACATCCGTTGTGAATTTTGGTCCCTGGGACCCTAGTGTTAAGACCTGGAACGATGTTGTTCATCGATTAGATGCCTGTATATAGATTAGTTGGCTTTAGACTAGGGTAGAGTTGGGTTCGGGTAAGCTGAGGCGGTCCAGAATTTTCCAGCACGTAACCTTTTGCCCACATTCCACGCCTTCTGTTAGTAACATGAGTGGAAATATCATTTCAACTGAAGACGAACTGATAAATAGAGTGAGCTCTAGTTACAACGGATGTCGGCATCTTGATTGATGGCAGCAACATATTCCGTGTATATATGCCTTCTCATCGAGCTTTAGAGTACTGCAAATCTGGTGTGGGGATGCGTTTGGTGTCCGTCCAAATAGGCTGGGGGTCACCAATGTGAAGAACATCACTTTAAATGCTCTTTTTCGGTACTGCGAGTGACGCTTTCGGTTTGTCCATCAGGACGAAAGGAATTTTGAAAGAAACCGTTTTGCATAACTGTTTGTTGGCGGTACATCTTTCGGCAGCTCAATTTCCTCTGTGAGTGTGTCTAAGGTGTAGAGCACTTATGTCCTGTAACGAACAGGGACCCGAAACCCAATGTACGGAGCGGAACACAGTATCATCTTCAGTATTGCTCGTGAATGAAACGTCCAAAAATGGAAGCGGGTCTCTTGCTCAGAATAAAATGTTCTGGTCGAGAGTGCTGAAAACGAGGAGCAGGTGATAAACTTATCTCCCACTGGGATAGGTAAAATATAATTCGAACATCTTGTTTACAAGGGGACCTTTTGTACATCAGTCTCTGATAATTGCTTAAGTTTTGCCACGAAAATGTTGGCTGAGTCTGGTCGCAAAGGGAACCCCCTTTGAGGCATCATCAACCTGCTTATGACTGATCTTCTGAAAGTAAAATATGACATCCTCGGTACAGAGTGAAATAAGGCGTTTAAGCTTGTTGACGGGAAGCCTGATGTGGATTTCATTTGATCGCTTGAAAATTCCACATTTTCACTAAGCAGGACGTTGGTAGAAAGTGATTGCGTATCAAATATATACATGACTTTCTAATGGATACCAGAGTTGGTAATGTTTTGGAATATTGGTAGCTCGGGTGTATTGGTTGGTAATTGATCAGGTGGCTGTTGATCTGTTCGCCGAGCTTGTCAATTGGTTTGCAAACGTTTCATCACCATTCGAGGAAACATCTTCAGCGATGCTTCTCCAATGCTTCCTCAACTCTGGCTGAAAGTCACTCATTTTTTCGGCTTTTTTCGTACCACACTGTACCTGTGTAGTTCACTGATGTGGCCATACATCCACTGTTAAGACTTAATATAGACTTGCGAATATTTACTGCAAAAAGTTTTCCACTCCTCGGCGGTCCAAGCTAATGAAATTTGAAGTGCTTATCCTGCGGCCTCAACTTCATGACCCCTATGGAGCCAACAACACATAACCGGTCATTCACTGACTGCCACGTCATATCATGAATGCAAGTGATTACGCACGAAGACTCATTAGATCAACAAATAGAAAAAATACCGGTCTGTTGCAAGGTGTAAAACAGTTGATCTGATTCGAATGGCTAAGCCAGGTGTAAATCCACGGTCAGTGTGGGTGCACTGGTCTGGCCAGCATTCACATCATCTCAAAGCCTAGGAAACAGCATGCCAGAAGCTTTCACCAGTTCAAAGCGCAATAATTCGTGAAATCAACCACAAGGGAGAAACTTCTGCACGTGTTTGAGCGGTTTCAAGCATCTCTCCTGAATTCGGCGAGTGTGGAATTAATTCTAATTCGCTTTTTAAATGAATCCTCCAAAAAACTTTCATAGATTTATCGTAACGAGACTGAGAAAGGTCGAACTTTGTTCCACTCACTTATGGGTTGCTTGTGTCAAAGTATGGTTACCTAGCTTCGTTGTTTTTTTTCTCGATGTTTCGAAAGATATGTACATGGATATAGGAACTGATCTTGATCTGGTGCTATTTAGTGGTTGATCTAGAAAAAGTTGGGTTTACGAACATGATGGTCTGAGGAGGATTCGAAGCAGTAAAGCACTGACCGGAAAAAGGGGAAGGTCAAACGGAAAGTCCGGTTAATTTTGAGTCGCTTTTGCTAGTAAAACTGGTCTTAAGATTTATTAAACCTCGAAGCAGCAATAGGCTTTGTCCTCCGGAAGGAAATTATGAACAAAAAATGAAGTTAATCGTTTCACAGCAAGTGCGCAATAGGTTAACTACTTTCTGTGGTACAACAGTATTTCAGGAAAGAGGACGAGGAGAGTAAGCTGGTTGAGGCAGAGTCATTTGAGGATTTAATGCCTTGCATTTCGTCGGAAGTGAAATGAAAAAAAAACGTGAACCCCATCGTTGTTGAGAAAACTGGATTATGAAGGTAGGAGGATTCAAGAAACTGAGTTGTGAGACGATAAGACCAACCACTAACCGTTCGGATTCAGGGAATTCTAAACTCTAGGGTCGAAACAAATGTCATAAAGTGAGCAAGAATCAATTGTGATCGTCAGCTCCATAAACAAACGGACACAAGCAATTCGCAGTACGTACATCAGAGAGTGAATAAATCACGATCAGGCAAGCAATGTAGAGTTCGGAAACGTATCCGGTAAGAATGTTCCTACATCAATAAAATGCAGTAATTTTACCTGATAATCTGATATTTTCCAGGGGGGAACCAATGCTGTTTGTGGTTGAGAAAGCTGAAGCATGTGGTCACTTGGGGAGCGGATAGGACCAGGAGATATCTGCAACCGTTGTTTGCCGGTTAACGTTTTTATCGAGATTCGAATGGTGGGTGTGTAGTGGTCACTCAATAGATCACGCGACAATTCCTGTCCCACTAGCAACTTGAACCGACAACATTTACACTACCATTCTCCATCGATTTCTGTTTACGCGGCTACCCCCTGAGTCACGCACCAAGCTAACGACCTTCAACCACATCAGCTCAAGTTGCATTCATGTTCGTGCAACTATCAAACACCCTCTCTCCTCACACTGTGCACACAGTGACAATGTAGGCAACTCGGTCTACCGCACGCACACGCACGCACGCACAAGACAGGAAGTCAGCCGAGCTCCACAAGCCTACACGGCCAACCACCGAATACTTGTAGCAGCCATATTGCAGAGAAAGCACGTCCTGCGTCCCAGAACTTCACTCAAAAGCTCTCAACAATTGTCCTCAAACGACAAGTCACCTTTTGGCTTATCCCGTCCTTGCATTGTATTCATTTTTATCAAGTGCATCCAACTGTTGTAATCATCACCATTCTGGTAAAACAGACATCTGCTAGTGCTTGTCACCTGATAATCAATATGTTACTAATAGAGCACTAACTGGTCACACATCAAGTACGCTTCGCCTAACAGTTTTTCCGTTGGAGTGACTGAAAGTGAAGCTTGCTGAAAAATCTGTCTAAAATCCTACAGGCGACGGACGGATAGATTTTCAAAGATGCTATTTCTGACAAGATCATACAATTCTGTAGCATCCACACTTGTGAACTTCAGATAGATGGAACTGTATGTTTCATTTTTACATAACTACGTTTCTGAATGTGCATGAACAATGGTTGAATGTCTTTCTATGCGTCAAGTTTTCCTTACATGTTTTGAAGTTTTAGAAGCTCTAATAACTGGGCAAAATTTGTAGACGATTTAATATCTGCGGCATTTCAAGGTGACCATACATCGTAACGGGGAACTTGGTCAGTTCTGCTGTGGTCACGGCTTCGAGGTGAACCGGCACGGTAGGTGAAGCTAAAAAGTGCACATATTTCTGAGTGTGACACCCATGAAGCATGGATACGTTGCCGTAACAGAACAATAGTAGTATGTGTAAGAGAGAAAATGATAGATTAGATAAAGTTCGACAGATTAGTTGAAAATACGGTTGTAGTAAAACTCATATCTAACCTTCAGGCTGAGCTAGGCGCAATTCAGCCGTTAAGCCATGAGATATAATGAAGTTTCTGCTCTTCTTTTCCGGACCCGTTCCAACAGCATTAATTCCCAGCACCCCGACATACAGCGGAACATTCACGGATAGGTTGAATAGGTTGACTTCACGGTCACTAGTTGTCACAGTGTTCAAAATCGCCCCATACGGGCTGTACAAGATAACCTTGAATCGGTCAGCCACACATGCATGACTGTACTCCCATGATACTGTCGCGTTGGTGACGCTCGGTTCGGCTTTCACTTTGACGGCAGTAAGTTCGCCTGGGGCTGAATATGGGAACATTTATTGAGTGGGATCACGAATATTACAAGTGGCTCTTATACACAATGAAACGACAACAACTAACATACCACGAAACAATTGTGTTTTCATAAAGGAAACTACTCACAGGGTTGCTGAAAACTCTTCGACAGCCTACGATCGGTGTTTTGAAGCCACGTTGTAGGAACTTAGCGAAATCAGTCCAATTTGGGTTCAAACAGAACGTAAGGTTGACGGAAACTTGGGGACTGCGCCTACCTGATGAGCCCCAAGCGGAAGGGCGAAACCGGTCGTGGGCTGTCGAAGAATTTTCAGCAACCCTGTAAACAGTTTCATTTGTGAAAATATACTGCGATATCTCGGATATCGTGCCAACTGAAACATGAGGCGGCATGTGTGCAGCACATTCAGTTGTAGAATATCATAAACGAGAGATTCAGTGGAGCCTTCCGTGAAAAACCTAATTGTGTTGTCACTTTTTCAAATTTCTACTGTGAATTTTACACATAATTCGATAACAGAAGTAAGTTATCTTCACACCGCAATGTCAGCACTCAACATAACCGCGAATATAGACAATACCGTTGTTTCCGCCGGCTACATTTAATTGTGAGATGTAAATTAGGGCGTTGACTCTGTAAACCCCTTTTTCAGTTGCATATTAAACATCAGGTGTCAATTTCTTGATTCAATAGCAACGGTTCATCCAGCTATAAACTTTTACTTCGCTTGTGGCACCTTCTACATGAGGCCGGAATACTACGTACGGTAAGAAAAGTCAACCAAAACGGCCTCAAAGACGTGATGAATAATGGCACCAGTAAGGGAGAAGGTACTGTTTTCCGCTTTGAGAACCGCGGCAAACTAAGTTAACACAGACCATTAAGTGTCAAGACTACGGCTACCATCGTCGCGTCCGTTCATTGAACAAGGGTTATATGTGCGTCCACGTGTTCTCTTCTCGTCAAAATTGAGATTTCCCATTTTTTTCTAGGCTTGGCGCGTTGTACTCCCTTGCCTGTGCTCTAAGGTCCCGAGTTAAAAAAAGTCTTGTAATACCGGTGGGGCCTTCGGGCTACGGGTCGGTAGTTTTGCAAACCACGTTCCCAATTTCTTTTCTTTCTTTTTTTATGGCACGCGCCGCAAATGACCAATCGATTTCCGGTTTCTTCAGACACTTTTATTACACAAACATATTGAGATTAGACCGAGGGAGATCCAGGCGCAGTAGAATCTGCAGTCGTTCTAATATCATGCGAAATGAAGCAACCCTGCATTCGGAGCTAGCAGATAAACGTAGACCCGGTAATGCGTGGTGCATGATTTTTTGCATATCTATCCGGCTGCAAGACGTGACAGCGTGGTTTAGTTAGCGGACTACAAAGTAAAGGAGAATCAAAGTGCGCACTTTCCTAGTTAACTTGTACACAGAGATTTTCATAAAGGAAACTGCTCACGAGGTTGCTGAAAACTCTTCGACAGCCCACGACCGGTTTCGCCCTTCTTGGGGCTTATCAGGTAGGCGCAGTCCCCGAGTTTCCGTTAACCTTATGATCTACTTGAACCCAAATTGGGCTGTTTTCGAGAAATGCACTCATTTGCAAATCATTTTGGTTTTCACGGGAGACTCAATTGAATGTCTCGTTTATGATGTACACAGATATCTTCCCATAGGAGCGGTGCTGTTTCTTTTAAGCGAACCTGTATACCACTTGGCCGCACTTGCCACTGACAAGCTTTTCAGGAAAGAAAACAGTTCCAGTTTATTAAATACTTCTGCATCCAAGACGGACCGTAAGATCATTACCTGATGGTATAGTGAATTGCAAACTGTCTGCCTGTGGACCATTCTCAATCGCGTTGTTCACGTGCACACCGATGAACTGAGGCTCACAAATTGGTAGACCCGGGAGCACTACACTGCGATCACTGGTGACCACGGATGCAATGGAAGACTTGTCCAGTCTGTATGAAGTCACTCGGAAACTGTAATTGGTACACGGTCCGTCGTAGTCCCATGAGACTGTCGCACTTGGGACATCCGCGACCGTTTTCACCTGAACTGATTTTGGTGGCGCGAGAACTGTCAAGCAAAACGAAGTTGGACACTGTTAGCTAGTGCCTCCCAAGACAGCCACGGTTGTGAAAATTTCCAACCAAAGTTAGATGAAAACAGTGAATTCCAGAAAGGTCTAGTGGTTGGGTTGTAATTGCGTTGGCAAAACTCCATTACTGACGCGGTCGTTATATCAACTTGATGAAATTCCATGTATATAGAAAATGATTCATCCTGTTACCGTGTATTTTCATCCACAAAGTGTGGTGTGCAAAACAGACACCGAGTTCGAAAAAAATTTTATGTCGGAGAATTTTTTATGCTACATTAATTCGCCGGCTGATGGGCGCATCCCACTGTGATGGAATTCATTGGTCTGCTAGGCTTTTGAAATAAGGTGTTTTAGATTACTAATTTTGAATGCAAAGTAGTGTCCATAAATGAGGTTGCAATTCTTTCGACTGCAACTATTCTCAATCAATTTTTTTATATAAAAAACAGAGTTTCTAAACTACATTAATCTTGATTTTGCCATTCGGAAAACTTAAAACGGTTACTTTGTAGAGATTTTTTAGGAATTTGTCAGGTGGGAGGAATCGGGGCTAATCATTTCGCACTTTCTTACCTGGTGCAAGGAAGAATGTATTGTTACTCAGAGTACCATTGTTTCAAATTAACAGCATTTTCTAATGGGCTTCAGGGAAGGCAGGACTATATGCTTTAATGCTGTGGTTGCGGACGTGCAGTCTTGGCTGTCACGCTGCCTCACCAAATCAAGCAGCGTGAAACGGCAAACTGTGATAAGGTTTCCGAATACTACTGCAAGTTTCGGCACAAAAGAGATCGCACGGCTCATTGTGATTTTGAGTGTTACTTAAACAAAGGAAGTACATCCTAATAATTCATCCTCGACTGTCGGGTTTGGCCAAAATTCGGGACAGAGTTACGCACTTTTATTGTCTAGCGTTCCTGCTACCGTTTGTTCGGTATCATGTTGGGTTCCTTTTCCAACCAAACTACATAAAACTCTGAAAGCAGTTTAGGTACTGAACACATGAAGAGCCGCCAAAAAACTCATTCGCGTTACCGATATTATTCGCAATTTGACTAATGTCCAGGCCATATGGCTTTTCTATCAGTACAATTGGCAGTACAATCGGCAGTAGCTGGTACTGACCAGTGATGTGTTGTGTCTCTCTGCGTCACCTTTTAGAAGAAATCCTCGGGGAGCATGAGTGAATGTTTGCTAAGCCGCGCGCATTCTGAACACAAATACTGTTCTTATAGACTAGGGGCAAGGAAACCAAGTCTGATTAGCATATAGTATTGCGCAGAGCAAACAGTACATACTGCTAGTTTCACTGATCGACCATATCATATCTTATTGGGTTGATGTTCTTAGGATCTTTGTCACCCAAAATTTAACTTGGTTGGAGGTTTCTTCGCAGACATTGCGTTGTAGCAGGAGAGCTGACGTTGTTTGCAACTTAAGATGGCTAATACCTGGAGAGCATCCTGGTGGCAGAGTGGGTGTAACTGAGAAGAAATTTTGCCGTGATGTGCTGAAAAAATACCAGATGGGTGGGTTGTTGGGAGTGATGTCAAAGTCATCTAATATGGACGGGGAAATACAAAGTTACCTTCGTCTAAGATGAACTCAGAACTGTTCGCTTGTGGTCCATTCCCTACCTCGTTGCGTCCCAGAATACCAACATGCAGTCTCTGACACACTGGGAGACCGACGAGCTTCGCGCTGCTGCCAACTGCATTGACAGATTTTACTGAAGCTCCGTTTGAGTTGTACACCTGTAAGATAAAACTTGTCGTGCGGCACGGGCCGTCATACTCCCATGAAACATCAGCGTCCGGTAGATTCTCAACCTTTGCAATCCGAATTTTCATGGGCAGACTGGGAACTAGAATACATACGAGTGAGGAAATGCAGTTTACATGTATGAGACAAATTATTATCGAACTTTCGTGCTAAGTCACGGTGTTTTCAATCGTCAGGGTCAGAGTTACGCCAATCTTAAACTGTAGAACAGAATTAGCGGAAAACACTTGTCCGTCTAATACCACCACTAACATGCTTATTGAACTGAGGTCTATATATATTTTTAGGGAAATTGCTATTTTATTAACGAACACTATAAGTAGTGCGAATACTAGCGAAATACACTCGTTTGCAAACAAATTTGGTTTTGCGCGTGACTCATTTGGAACCCAGATGAACCTCTCGTTTATGGTGTTTTCAAGCGACTGAATTAGGTGTACCAGGCCGCTTTAAAAACAAGAGATTCAACTAGGTTCCAGGTGGGTCTCTCGCAAAACCAAATTTGTTTGCAACTGAGCGTAATTCACTAATTTCGTTCAATTTAGGTTCAAGTAGAACATAAAATTGACGCAAACTTGGGGACTGCGCCTACCTGATGAGCCCCAAGCGGAAGGGCGAAACCGGTCGTGGGCTGTCGAAACGTTTTCAGCAAGCTTACGAGTAGTAC
Organism: Opisthorchis viverrini; assembly: GCF_000715545.1. NCBI lineage: Eukaryota > Metazoa > Platyhelminthes > Trematoda > Opisthorchiida > Opisthorchiidae > Opisthorchis > Opisthorchis viverrini. Next base: position 950,703 of record NW_008751849.1, read on the forward strand.
ATTGCGTCTATGCATAGTTTGAATACTATTATCATTTACGTCATTCACTATGACTACCGGTGCTTAGCAGTGTTTAGTGACGTCACTCTGCTTGCTGCTTCAAAGCTGTCTAAACACTTTGCTGAAAAACCTAGATCGTAAGTATTAGAAACATCCAAAAATTCACTGAAATTTTTTGAACTGGGTCATATTCAGTTAGTTGGATGCATTTGAAACAAGTAGCTTTGAGCTTGTTTTATTACCCCGTCTATCACTTTATGCGCCTCGAAAAAGAGATTTCTCGCTAAGAATGGATGGTAGACAGTTTAGCTGTACTCTAGAATGGTTTGACCGTGGATGTCATTTTCTTTTCAAGTTTTATGTGACCAAGTAATTTATTAGATTATTTCCACCACATCTCTGATAATTTTTGCACTGCTTGGCGTAATAATTTTGCAAGCGACATGCCAAGTCATGTCTATAATGTAGTTCAGTTGATCATTGTGCCCAAATTCCTGTGTGCCTTCTTGTTGCGCCGCCTAACTGTGCGTTGATACAGGCCTCGCATTACTCGTCCAAGTGTTCCAGCTGCTATTGGAATGAACCACCGGCTGCTGAGTTCACTGGTATAACAATTACGACAATCCCAAGTCGACGCTAGAGATGATGAGTAGTTCACTGAGATGCGCAAGCTTCAGTAGCTCGATTCAGCAGTGAAGTTGTCCGGATATCTGGGTTCACCTCATAGCACTGATGAGAGATGTTCACGCTCAACAATACAGATGAATACATTTCGCTTCACGCTACTATTCGCCACATGACCCCCAATGGTAAAGTGCAGTCATGTGTTGAAACGCGAAACCGCACAATAATTTAGGGTAGCCTGCCTGGCATCACAAAGTCAGCTGGGGGGCTCCAGTGAATTAGTCAATTAAAGTAAACTATCAAGTATAGTCTAATATATTTGAGAACAGGCGAGACGCATCCATATTTACTGCGGTATTGTGCATCGTCTGGCTGACGAAGAAAAGGAAGTGATTCTCCATAGAAGTCGTAGTCATTCCTTTTGACAGAAAAGGGAAATCGTATAGTTAGTTACCTGAAGGTATTGTCAACGGGATGGTTTTTGTTTGTGGACTGCTTCCGGCCCCATTCTGGGCGACCACACCAACATACAGGGAAGTGCATGGTGGAAGATCAGGAAGCTCCACATTCCTCTCCGTTGTGCTCACAGATCCAAGGGATGTTCCATCCTCCTTGTAGGCAGCCACTTGGAACAAAGTTGCGGGGCACTCGCCTTTGTAGTTCCACGAAACAACCGCGTTGGTTTCATTAGCGACTGTTTTCACTAGAAGGGCCTCTGGTGGTTTCGGCACTAAAAAGCGACAAATCAGAGAGCGTACCATTGAATCCGATCCAATCCAAAATGTGATGTGGTATATAGAACAATTTTCTCATTGAAAGCTAAAATATGATTTGGAAGCCAACAGGTCGGTTAATTTTGATGGTCAGTCCAATTTATTGATGCAGTAAAATTGATTCTTAAGTAAACGGGTTTACTCACATCCATCGCCAAGTAAATTTCCTCTCAGAGGATAGTACATCATCGAAAGCTGGGGAGTAGGATACGGTTTTCTCATCTGTTTTCGAAATCCTTATTAGTCAGGCCAATGTTTAAGGCGATTCGGAACCCACCTGTCCGGATAGTGACTACGTTTCATATGATTCGGTAACGAGTGATCTTTCATCATTGTGATCAACTCGCATCCTCAGCAAGGATGATAGAAACAGCCACCCGTGGCGGCTCGACTGGTGATGAAACGTTTGCAGTCAAATTGCCCAGCTCAGCGAACAAGCCAACGACCATCTACGCTACCTGAGCTACCAACATTTCCTTGATAGTACCCCTCAATTTCATCTGATCTTGGTGAAAGATTGAAACTGCTTTCGAGGGTAAAGACTCACAAGTAAATCGTTCCAATCACGTCGATTTTTTGCACTTGGGTAAGTACAATGTAGGATTCAAGACATCGGCAGTCTCAGTTATTCTTGTGTGACACGGAATACGTCAAAAACTGACTCACGAGTTCGTACAATGAAGCACAGGTACGCAGTAGTCTTTGATAACTTCGTACGGTCTCATATAGCTCCTTCTGAGCACCAGAATATATTCCTCTGTGAGCGATCCTAGTATTCCCCCTTTCACATTTATCGAGGGAAACTAATAAACGGGTGCAGCTAATCTACAGGATAAGCTTAGTGGAACGTTTTCCTGAAGCAAAAAATCGTCCCACTATCCAATTTTCCTAAATTCTGGATCCTCTATTCACTGAAATACCGATTCCAATCAACAAACTCGGCTAGGTTACTGTATCTAACTTGACATCATTTGCTTACTCCGCCCATGACCTCCACTAGTTTCGCTCCCCCGTACCCGCCACTCATCTTGCCACGAAGACCGCCTTGTCAGACTTTAGAGTGCCAATATTTGTCTGTGTGTGCCACTGCTGACCCACTTACCAATGCGTGTTTGTCTACTCGGTCTGTTCTGACTTGTCCTGTCTTGATTTCCGGGTCAGAGCATGGCTAGTCAAAATCACGACACCGGCCTCGGAAGAGACAACAACAACAACGCTAACATTCGGCTTGACGTTGTCTGGGATACGAATTTCATACTACACTGTGCCGCGCAGTGACGGGCTTGTGGAGTTTTTAACACAACTATCATGGAGAATTGAGGTTTGTTGTACAATTTTGTTAACTTTTGTGTATATAGTACCGTAGACTTTCTGAACCAGTTCTCTCTTCTGATATTGGGGATCGTCAAACTCACGCATGACTGAAAGTTTGGTATCGGAAATCCCAACACAAGTTTTAGGGTGATAGGGATCTGATTGCCACTAGATATATTTGACATAATTCCCGGAGACAAAGCAGCTCTCAAGAGATGTTTATATCTCACAGTCCGGCTTCCTAGCTTACCTCCGCCTACTGTCGATGATTTAAAGCCGCCTATCCGCTTCGTCTGTCGTCTCTGTTCAGTGGTACAGCGAAAAACAGTGTTAATCCGAAATCTCTTTGTATTGTTCCGCGGTCGGGTTGAACCTGGCTTGGTCAGGGTTGGAACTCCACTCTATCTCCGAAGCTCGAATTCCATAACGAGTATACCGGCCGTGTTGTGGCCTTCTTCCCTCACTCCGGTTTATACAACCTAACGAAGTACGGCGATGTTATCCATGAAAGGCTTACGAATGCAAGTCGGCATACTCCCGGTCGACTCACAGGCTCGGTTCTCCTGGGTAACGTCCTAAAGATGTTCATTATTGAAAATGCATGTAGAGCTGGGGCGCTATATGGAGGCGGCCTTGTCATAGGTATACAGAAGCACGCATTTATCCATATTTTTTAAACCAGTTTCAGTTCTTCACTGCCTCACAAGATGGTAGATTGCCTAAGAAATATCTCGGTCTTTACCACTGCTAAATCCTTCCACATAACCAGGTCTTCGTACAGGTCAGACATGCGGAGAATATGGTGGATGAACATTTTCGGAACGCAGCTATTGGCAATTCGTCATATAAATATACCTTGTTTGGCTGTGCCTCCCTAGTCAATCAGAACCAGTCATTTCATGCCATTTGACGGGTGCCCAATTGAAGGAATGTAACTCTCCATAAAGTTCACGTTTTTCCACTCCTTCGAATTCCTCCGAGGGCCGAAGATATCTCAGAAGCCTTCAAGATTGTATGTTTTGCTCAGGCTGCATAAATGGATCTTGCTCTGTCCGCTGGGCTTAAATATTCACATCTGATCAGTATACAACCATATTCAAGCCCTAAAGAGGTCATGAAAACAGCCCACTACATTGCTCGAATAACTCATCACACTGCCTGAGATTTGGTCTATTGTACATCATCGTCATCATCATCATCGTCGTCAACAGACATCAGTGTATTGAAAATGCATGTAGAGCTGGGGCGCTATATGGAGGCGGCCTTGTCATAGGTATACAGAAGCACGCATTTATCCATATTTTTTAAACCAGTTTCAGTTCTTCACTGCCTCACAAGATGGTAGATTGCCTAAGAAATATCTCGGTCTTTACCACTGCTAAATCCTTCCACATAACCAGGTCTTCGTACAGGTCAGACATGCGGAGAATATGGTGGATGAACATTTTCGGAACGCAGCTATTGGCAATTCGTCATATAAATATACCTTGTTTGGCTGTGCCTCCCTAGTCAATCAGAACCAGTCATTTCATGCCATTTGACGGGTGCCCAATTGAAGGAATGTAACTCTCCATAAAGTTCACGTTTTTCCACTCCTTCGAATTCCTCCGAGGGCCGAAGATATCTCAGAAGCCTTCAAGATTGTATGTTTTGCTCAGGCTGCATAAATGGATCTTGCTCTGTCCGCTGGGCTTAAATATTCACATCTGATCAGTATACAACCATATTCAAGCCCTAAAGAGGTCATGAAAACAGCCCACTACATTGCTCGAATAACTCATCACACTGCCTGAGATTTGGTCTATTGTACATCATCGTCATCATCATCATCGTCGTCAACAGCGCGACATCAGTGTTTCACACCGATGCTTCGCTGCGTTGCAACAATAATTTATTTAGAAGTCTTATTTTGAAGAAAATTATGAAGGTGGATGAGAAAGGGACTTAGTGCTAGCTTACTATAATCATTCCTAGGTGCCTACACCTTATGACACTCATTCAGGCAATCTGGATAGAAACTGGCAGCAAGAACGCTACTGGCAGCCATATCTTGCAGCTTCTCCAACCAGATGAAGTGGGGAACACGCGGTCCTCATCCTATCACCAAGCAGTTCGCACACTTTCCTAGTCTCTCATACCCCTCGGTTAGCTCACAGGTTGACAACCACTATGACTGCGCCACTCTGAATTGTGCACTGAAAGATAGAACCTTATAAATGAAGACTCATGTAGAAATCAGTGCGGGAAAAAATGACCGTCTCCTTGTTGAACTGGTGTTTGAAAGAATGCGGTTATATTATTTTAACACAAGATATATGTGAACATATATATTTATATATATATATATATATATATATATATATATAACATATTACGGGAAGACGAGGAAAAAGGGAAGGGGGTATCTCAGCTGCGCTTGCATTCTCCAAGCTTAAGCGGACAAAGAATCTGCGGATTTTTTCCGTAGATATGATAAATATTTCCTGACTTAGAATCCAAGTGCACGACGGTTGAAGCTGAACTAATCTCTTGTGCCGATCTCTTGGAGCCAAAATTGAAGGAGTTGAAGACCCAATCAAAAGAGAACTTTAATGTGCTCCTTTAAAGCTTCTAAATAAAATATAAATCGTTCCATTGCCCCAAAACTGCCAGTCCTCTCATTGCATCGTGTTTCTGAATTGGAGAACTTAGCCTGATTTTTAAGATATTATGACAAATTAGTATTTCCGCTAACATTCGAATGACAACTGGAGTTATAAGCTGAATGGGACCGCTGAAAGGTACAGGTCAAACGTCAGAGATGGATAGGCAACGTCGTAGTTCATTGGCAAAGGATTAAAAACCCCGTGTTTTCTGTGTTGCTTTCAGTCTGTGAGCTGATAATGTCAGCTAGTTTTGTTACGGGTGGATGTGAATAGAAAGACATGATTGCGGGAAGGTCAGAGCAACCAATGATCCCATTGTTACACCTGGCTGGCCCATTTTAATTTAGTGATACATATTTTGTCTAACCTGCCCTTTAGCACCGTGTAATCTGACAAACTTCGCAATGAACCGATGTAATAAACAATTCATCAATGAAGCATTCATGAAGTTACCTCCAGAGATGGTGAATTCTGAGCCTTTTGCCTCTGGACCCAGTCCAATTTGATTCTGACCACGTACACCAACAAGCAGTGCTCCACACATTGGTAGGTCAACGACTTCCATGCTCCGATCACTCGTGGTGAAGGACGTCAAAACAGTTTCATCCTGTGCATACACGCTTACACGATACTCGTTGACGGCGCACACCCCATCGTAGTCCCACGAAACTGTCGCCTTTGGAACATTCTCAACTGTTTTGACCTGAATGTTTTTTGGTAGGCTGGGAACTGTAAAAGATCAGAGAGTGAAGCTAGAGATTCTGGGGAATAAAGACACCGAAAATGCATTCAGAATAAACCAGACACTGAGGTTCAGTCTGAAACATCGTATACCTGTCTGAGGTTCGATTGTTCCCACTGTCACCAGAGTTGGGTTACCTAAGAGGCTAGGAAGTTTGTCCTAAAACTGCTGGTTATGTTAAAACTAGTTTGCCAATTCGTGCGTAACTCAATGGCACACTATCGAAATCTGTCAAAAATTATATCCGACCCCAATCTATTCGGGTCACCAAACAACAAATGAAGCTATTCACAATGTTAGTGAAAACTCTTCGACAACCCACGACCGGTTTCGCCCTTCTTGGGGCTTATGAGGTAGGCGCAGTCCTCGAGTTTCCGTCAACCTTGTGTTCTACTTGAACCCTAATCGGGCTGTTTTCGAGAAATACACTCATTTGCAAATCAATTTGGTTTTCACGAGAGACTTAACTAAATATCTCGTTTATGATATTCTACAACTGAATATGTTTATTTAGTAGTTTGAAGTTACTGTCCGAACGGTCAAGTGAGTCTAATATTCATTCAATCAACAAAGCAGTCTTGACAACACCACTTTAACTGTGACACGATAAACATTTTGATAATTTCCCCACACAATTGTGATAATTCCCCCATCCCTTTGCTTATTCCTCTCATGTACTTTTGACTAATGACTAAAGCCCAGAGACATTAGTGACGTAGTACTGTCCGTCAGTTTTGCTGCGAACTAGCCGGCCTGCTTTCTCGCGAGGACCAACGTTCGTAAACTCCCGTTTTTTGCCGACACTGCCTGTCACCTATCAACAAGAAATGGTGTCGCTTCAAACTTTTCAAGTGGAGATACAGGGAAAAGTTGTACTCTTTTGTACGTATTGATTTTGCCAAAAAATATACGATGCTAGCAATATTGATCGATCTCTACTTCTTGCTATCCAAGATGATGTAGGTATCTCGCGTAAAGTACTTTTAAAAATCGAACTAAGCAGTTTTGTCACCCTAATGCGATGAACGTCATCAGATTCTTTAAAATAGAAGTCAGTGCCAGAGCTGAGGGAATGGAAAACCAAAGAAAACCGGGTCATGTTCAGTTTTGCTAAGAAGTAAGCCAGAAAGTGCAACAATGATTAATTTCCTCAAAGAGCAAAGTGACAAACTACCTGGCTGAAATTATGGAAGTTGTCAAATCCACATATTTTAAAGTAGTATATGTCGAAGAATTTGACGTTTGCGAGTATGAACTCGCCACGTTTAACTCAACTCCAAAAATCTGGGTATCGAAGCAAATCTGAGACACAATATTCGGGTCTCAAGTAGTTTCTCTCTCTTTTGAGGTACAAGGTCGTAAAATTTCAGATTAACAGCAAAATAGAAAAAAATATTAGCACAATTTTCTGAGTAACATGTGGTAATTTTTTCTGAAAATACTTCTACGGAGTTCACTTGCTTTCAGAAAAATCCACTTCAATTCTTGGTGGTCGCTTAAAGTTTAGATATTCATATAGTTGTTACCGGACCGAATTCTGCAATATTATACATGGTTCATTTTGGAGTTTTACTTTTCCGAGTGTACATCAGTGTATTTAGTTTTGTAATCAATATGAAATGTATGCCTAAACCGAGTGGAAATTAAGTGCCGGGATTATGCATGTTCTGCGCTGATATCCGCGGAATTCTTCAAATTTCTGCACTCAATCTTACTTGAGTCAGACAAATGCATAATGTGTGGAGGATGTAAAGTATTATCTGTAGTAGAGAGGTTGCTATTCACCTGCACCGATGTTGAATTGCGAGCTGTTTGATTGCGGTCCATTTCCAGCTACGCTGCGTCCGAGTACACCAACAAACAGGATCGTACACAGTGGCAAATCGGGAAGCTCGACTCTTCGATCGTTTGTGACCACAGATTTTAAAGAAGCCCCACTCGGATTGTAGACGGACACTTGGAAATCTGTTGCGGAACACGCGCTATCATAGTCCCATGAAACGACTGCGGTGGATACGCTATCCTCCTTTTGCACCTGAATCTCTTGTGGTGCAGCGGGAACTGTAAAAAAAGACGAGTTGAAAAACATTGGTAACCGATTGTGGTTGAGAATACTTTAGACAACGGGTTATTCTTTTGACAAATCTAGCTACATTGCTCTGACACTTTCCAGGTTCGACCCTCCCAGTTGAGACATTTGGGTTGCATCGACAAGCCTAATATCGTCGCGTGAGAACAAGCTAGGAATGATGAACAAGTACGAAAACGGGCTTTCAAAGTTCTTTGATTCACACCGAGGTTTGATCACAAAAATTTCGCCGTTGAAGCAGAGATCAAGTAAAAAATAATGGACACACGAGGACATGAACCCAGAAGAGCGGCACATATTTTCCAGGGCTCTCCAAGGTGAGAGTAAGCAAATCAAGATCCACACCTCCCACGGATGCTGCCCGCCGAACAAAGTCATTGGGAGGAAACACAGCCTCTTTCAATTTATGCATTCATCATCGACGAAAGACTCACCTGAGTCGTGTGATATGTCCACACAGTGTACTCGAGTATCGTAACAGCTGGAACATGAGGCGACCTGGTGCGACAAATTCAAAAACTTAAAACATCACAAACGAGAGTTCAGCTGGGTTCCAGGTGTCTCCAGTCAAAACCAAACTGGTATGCAGATGAGCGTATACGTCAAATTTCCTGCAATTTGGGTTCAATCAGAACATGTGGTTGACAGACACTAAGGGACTTAGCCAACCTGATGGGTTTCAATAAATGCGAAACCGATCATGTGCTTTCAAAGAGTTTTCAGCGACCTTATGAGTAGTGTATTACAGTCTTTATAAATTCTTGTACATGGTGAAGGAAACCAAGCCGTTACGGGAAACAGCATTGCGGTTGGCGATGTGCAGGGCTGAAACGGTGGTAGAATAATCAGCAAAGACTTAAACATGCTTTTTTACTTCCTTCGAGGCAGAAGTATATGAACACTCAGTTTTTCGTCAACAGCTTCCCTAATTTCTATTCCATAATGTCCTAGATAACGGAACTAAGAAAACAAAGAGTTGGAAACTATTTTTTTACTTTTGAAGACAGGTCAAAAATACAGTGGCAAACCTGTTGTACCAGACTGAACCGTGATCGATTGAGGCATACCACCTTTAGAGAAACTGAAGCTAAACTAGGGTTCGCAAAAGTCAATTTCGCCTACCATGAACAGTAGTCGTTCTTGACTACTTTTTGCTACTGTAATTAGGTTGTTCTATTCGTTTAGAATATATAGTAACGAACACACTATGTTGAACGTCAGACCTTTTCAACATGTCAGGTTTGCTAATTTGGGAAGGGAAATGAAAACAACTGCTACTGTCTATTAGACGCGTGAGTTTTCGCTCCTGTTTGTCAACAAAGAGTTTTTTATAAGCTACAAAAGTTGGGGAACTAGCGTCCCTACCGTTCCTAATGTTACATGTTCACATACAAAAGTAACTAACGGATGCTACAAATGCCTCATGACTTAAACCCTCTAGGTTCCAGCTAAACACCAAATGAACGGTTTTCTTATCAGCAAGGTGATGGTACCAGTTACGGTGTTCATGTACTTCTAGCCACTCAACTGCAACCTTGGCGATATGGCAGCTCCCAAAGCCAGCGGTTTCTTTTCCTAGAAGTTTGCGAGGTTTCGAGGACTACGAATGTTCGGGTACTTTTCAGTGTAGATCTCACAGGCTGTAGGTATGAGTAGAAGGGGGTAGGTTATGGTGTTGTTTTTTATCTTCCATAAGTAATATTTGGTTTTGCTTTGATCCCACTGGTCATAGGATAGATTAATTTTTGGGCCAAATGTACAGAGGCAATCATCCGAGTCCAATATTGGAGGCATAGTACGCTGGGACTAAACGCAAAACCACCCATCGGGGCGAATAGGGTAGATATTGATTATGTATATGTCATTCATTTCCGGTCTGAGCTGCAATGAACTTGCAGCTTGTATCCCTCTGCTTCACTTGTGTCTTTATGCTTTCAGGCGATACACAAAGAAAGCGTGTCCCAGAATGCACCAGCAGGCTAGAATGACAGCGTTGGCAATCGAGGATTTCGGGTAACCTAAGTAAGACTTGATCAAATACGATCTTGGTTATTCGAAAGTAAGCAGGAAAGGACTAACTGACCAGTATAAGTAAAAAGTGGGTTTTTTGCTGTTTTATATTCCCTTTAAAGAGATCTCGCTAAAAAATGGTCCTAGAAGATACGTAACCCGATTTTTATCTGTTGAGGAATCCGAGAGTTTGAAATGGAATTTCAACGCGGGTGGGTAAACACGGCTTGCGTATGTCACCAAGTCCGTTTCACTATGAGGTTGTAGCCAAACACCCTCAGCGTGTTTGCAGATAGGACGTCTTATCGAGGGTTACGGCTCTGTACACGATTGTTTCGTGGTACGACGGCTACACGAGACCAGCCTACGGTCAAGAAGACGGAGATCCATGAGAGCTTTGTCAACGATGATATGAAACTTACATTGTGTAATCAGACACCGTCAGCATAAGTTTGGCTTGGAAGCGAGGTTCACAATTTTATGAGCCCATCCCCTTCCATGAATTAGGGGAACTTGGTCAAAATGAGTTAATGGAATATGTCTATAATGCTGGGGATATCAACCAAAAGCTCCAGTACTCAGTTACCTGATGCTATGATAAACTGCTCGCTCTTCATTTGTGGACCAGGCCCATTCTCGTTTCGTCCAAGAACACCAATGACTAGGGCAACACAGACGGGTAGCTCAGAAATCTTCACTTTCTTTTCACGTGTGACCACAGATTTGACGGACGACCCAGCTGGATTGTAGACGTTCACGTCAAACTCCGTCGGGCGACAAGTGCCGTTGTATACCCAGGAAGCAGTCACTTCTCTCACGTTATTCAGTGTTTTCGCTCGAACCACGGTCGGTGAGACGGGAACTAAAAAAAAACAGACGAGACAAATGCGCTATTGATTTGTTACAGTATTTGTATTGAATGCACCGTTCGATTTATCCACTCCTCTGATAGTTTTTGCTGTTGCCTTACAACAGCCCTGTAGGTTCTACAATTTTGCCGTCCTCGGTAAACAGCAGAACAATCGAACCTCCGTACAACTCAGTTTAAAAGTAACCCCCTTTCATTCTTGCAGAAAGGGCCTGGTTGAATTTTGGATACGATATCAGTTGCTTAATTCAGTAGCTTAAATCAGTAGCTTAAAATTCGGCATAACACAAAGCTTGGTCTTCAGTCTGCTTTCTTCATGTCACTTATTACCAGTTCAACAGATTTCGAGATAACTACTTCGGACAGAAATACGGACATCGCCACATAATTTAACCTTCATAAGAGTACTTCCCTCTTTAAGTCGCTGCCAGTCTCCAACACATGGGGAGTCAACAGTTACCTTACGCTTTTACCCGATAATATCTTGAGCTCTCTTCATCATCGTCGTTAACAGTACGCCAGATGAGAACATCTACGCTTCACTGTTATCCGTATGTAAGCGTTTCGTGGTTGTACGCTGGTTGTCAAGATGCCCACAAGCAGATAGGAGAACGATTGGTGTCCTCAACCAGAGCTTTTGGTTCAAAAGTCCGGAAGCTAAGCAGCGGTGGTCGACGTAAAACTGTCAGAATGGCCTAAATTTTAAGGAGCAATTCACTATAAGCGTTCTAACCCCAAATCTGAGGGACCAGGAGATTGACCAGACTGACCAAATTGATGTGTCCGTGTCACACATACATTCCTCAGTGTAGCTGAATAGGTTTTTGAGTGTACGAATCATCGCACTGCGGCGAGCAGTTTTCAGCAACCTTGTGAGTAGTTTCCTTTATGAAAATATAATGCGATATCTCGAATATCATGCGAATCGAAACATGAGGCGGCCTGTGTGCAGCACATTCAGTTGCAGAATATCATAAACGAGAAATTCAGCTAAGTCTCTCGTGAAAACCAAATTGACTTGAAAATGAGCGAATTTCTCGGCAGCGATGTCATGCACGTGAGGTGACTACCAGTCAACGGATGTCTTTTATTTCTTTGTGGGTTCTCACCACTGATTTCTGCATATCATAGTTTCCCGTATGAGCATGGCGGGGAAAAGAATGTTGCTTCGTGTTCCTCCTATTTTGTACTTCTAAAGTGAATCAGATGCTTCGATTATACAGGTAAGCATTACTGCTCAGGTGTGTGCTACCAGAGTAAAGTTTTTTCCATTCGTTTCTTTCAACCTTACCAGCCACCTGTAGCTCACTGTGGGCTACCATTTTAGAGGTCGGTAGAACTGTGGTCATTCACAATCTTGAGGAGAATTTCGACTTCATACAGTAAATTCAAAATCTGCCCTTCAAATACTTGTCGTATATTTCAGTCTCGTTTACCAATGCGCCCATATTTGTAACTGCTGAATGACTTTCAATGTACTGTTCTACCTGTCGATTTTAAAGAAATATCTTTAAATGCACTTTTAACGCTCAGTTTTACGCTCGACAGTACAAGCTGTTGCTAAACAAATGCAGCGCCAGATGATATTTTTCACACACAAGCCTGAAAGCACTGTTTTCAAAAGAGTTGTTGGAAAATCGAACCGAATAGCCAACCGATCAACACCATAGGGACAATATTTTGTCATTTACGTATCCGACAGATACAGTAGACTTCCTATCCTCTGTCTTCCCTTGTAATGCACTCAGCTTTGCTGTTGATATATTGCCTCGACGAGAAGATAAGGAAAAAATTGGAGGGTATATAGACCGCAAACGCATGTGATCAGTATACTAAACTAAACGTGAGATACAAGAGAAACCGGATGAAATGTCTGGCCTACGGAGCCTGTCATTTCGGGTAGTCTAGAGACAAAACCACAGCTTATCCGAATATCCAAGACAGGTTGTTGCAGGCACCTGAATCCCAAGAAGCCGATCTGCAGTAGCTGCTTCGGTGTGTCGGTTTGCGCGTGTGCGTGTCCGTTCGTCGTTCCACCATCGGTCTGGCGTGTGACTTGAGTGGCTGATTGGGTGCGTGTCCGATTGGTTGGCTCGCGTGAGCGCTATGGGTTGACTGGGTATGTGACTGCTGTTTGTTTACTTGCAACGGAAGCGGACCAGTTTGGCCGCGTGTACTCGATACACCCCTGTCCGTACTTACGTGTTCTTCTGACTTACTGTGAACTACAATACCATCTAAATCAGGCTGTTTTCTTTTTTGAAGCGACATGACTCCGGAACCATCGACCCGTCGTCCAACCAGCTTTTCAATGTGAAACTGCAATGCCTTCACTTAATGATGATCCGTTACAAAACACCAACGTAGTATATAGATTATCGATCCTTAGTCACGTTATAATTTGCTCGCCACTAAACCGTGTGGGTCCGCGGGACTCGGTGCCTAACCAAGGTAACATGCGAGCAAAAACCAAACTAGTGGAGAGCCGAAATGGTCAGGTAACTGATCAGTGCAATCGCCTCTCAAGTGTCCAGTGTCAGCCATCAAACCAAAGTGGTCCGTCGGTGGAATTCAACTCGTTCTAGGGCCCGAAATGCATGCGAAACATCCGGGGCGATTACCATCTGGTTACTTGACCTGCCTGTGTCACCAAAATGGTCTTGAGACTGCTTTGGTCCAGGGTTCACCGTCCAAGGCAAGAAAACCGATTAAATACCGCCTTTGTAAAGCTTCTATCCCTTTAGAACCCTACTTAATATAAAACAGAAGCTATCGAAGCCACTTGTTCGCAATTCTTCATATTGATGCCTTCGTGGCAGTTAACCCCTGGGGCCATACATTCATTACAAACTTGCTTGCGATTTGACAGTTAACGGAAGAGCAAGACTCAAATAGAGGGTAAAACGATTCCGGATTAGTCAAGAAATACCTGCTGGTATGGAAAACTCTGGGCTCTTCGTTTGTGGACCAGATCCAACATCGTTGCTTCCCAACACACCCGCATACATGTCAACGCAGAGTGGCAAATCGACAATCCGTGTTACTTGGTCAGACGTTTTCGCAGATTTGATCAGCGTCCCGTCAGATTTGAAGACGTTTACGGTGAATTCGGCAACAGCGCAACTGCCGTCGTATTCCCACGAAACCGTCACACTGGGAGCGTTCAACTCCGTTGCTGCATTAACGTTCTTTGGTAGGCTGGGGACTAAGAGAAGTTGACGAACACAACACAGAGAATTCCGTGAAAATAAAAACAGGTATGAGGTGAACTGTCTTTTCTCCACTACATGGCGGAGCTTCTTAAGAGACATTCAGGCCGAAAAACTTATAAAGTATATGATAGAATGGAGCCGGTTATCCAACACACAACGATTTATCAGAAGAACGTACTACAGTCCTGGAAATTTCATTCCATTTTCAAATTGGCCTGAAACCGTCTTCGATTTTATTACCCTTAGCAGAAATATAATTTTATCTAACTACTCATTTATAGATCGTAAAACGCAGTTGATAATGTAATTAATTGATAGGATAGGTTAGTGGAACGATGAAACCACACCTACTTGATTACACACAGCGAGGCGAAAGCCGTTACACTTTTCAGCAACTTTGCGTTACGTTCAGCCACCAACTCCATATGACTGTCGTCATTTTGGAAAGTGCCGGCGGAAGAATAGGTTCTAGTTGTGGATGATCTTGTTCAACGGTGAACACAGATCAGAACTTGCCGGAGGGCTGAGTGGTTGCGAATAGTGGCTGATCGACTGCAATGTTCATGCTGAATATAAAAGCGTCGGAATGACGTGGGGGCCAATAATTAACGTCTGGAGATACGTGGTTATTTACCGCTACTGTCCAGTCAAACTTCAAAGCTGGACTGCACGTTTATCAGGATGCCATCAGTCCTATTCGCGGACTGTCGGTTATTGGAGCATTATGGTTAGCCAGTCTGGAGATACGTGGTTATTTACCGCTACTGTCCAGTCAAACTTCAAAGCTGGACTGCACGTTTATCAGGGTGCCATCAGTCCTATTTGCGGACCGTCGGTTGTTGGTTAGCCGGTCAGTTTGATCGAACCAGCAAGAACAACACTCAAGGGGTTGATTCACTGCGTACAAGCTTGTCCACCACAATGTGCATAACAGAATCAAGTGAAATAAATTGAATGAACCGTTAATTCATTTCTGCGGGCATAGTTGCAACGTCACCGATGATAAGACAATTTCAGGGTGACCGTCTAATTTTTCTGAGTGAACATTACAGTCACTGGTTTGAGGAAAATCGTTCCCCGCGGTCAGCTACGTTGTGCTGTGACCAGGAATGAAGGGCTGCTCTGTTTCAATCGATACATTGTGATTGAATCTCAGTGATGTTCACTACTATGTTGCAAACAGATGCGGTCCTTATACGAGAGTCAGACTGCGTCCAGCCCCATGCTGTAAGTTTAATCCAACATTTTACGGAGCCAGCCCATGACAGCCATGAAGCGACCGCACAAGCCTGAGTAGACTCAAATCCCTCACTCCCCTACTTGCGGGCTATTTGTGTTCGTACACCGACGGTCTGTTTTTCACAAAACAGACCGAAAATTCGTTTAGGCCATTCTTCATCTCCGCTCTCCACTAGCCCGAGAATCAAGCCTTTGCTTAAGTGCCTTCTCCCAACCGGTACGGCGTGAAAAAGCCTTCTGAATTGCATTCACCGACCCCCCTCTCACCTCTCTCCATCCCTGCGCGGGCTAACTTTACTGGTCTTAACCAAAAGTGCAGCCTGGGGCTGGCGGGGTCCACAGCCAGCCCCCGATGCAAACCGGCGAGGACACGTGAAATCAGGTGACCCAATGAGACTTAGGGAGATTGAATGCCTGAGCGGTGGAACCATTGGGAGAGATTTTACATGCTGATCCGAGGTATCAAGCTCGCTTACCGAAATAAGCTTTGAGCGTTCGCATAACGCACGTATGCCATCCAGGTATACCGGTGCGAATTCGAGCCTTTCTTTAGGCCGTTCTCACTGCGTTCGTCTCCCGTATCCCACACTCTCATCTCCAGTCCACTGCATCGACAAACCGAAAAATGGTGCTGCATGCCTGGTTGCGGCATCTGCCATAAAGGTGACAGATGCGCAATACCAGAAGTTTGTAGCCACTCCGTTTCATTGATGAACCACAAACATTACGAATAGGATGTGGATCACGTGGGAATAGCGTGCAGGTGCGAGGACTGGTGGCCTTGAGAGAAACGTACCAGACCAGGCTAACCGCTTAGAAACCGGGAATACGCGAATGTAAAATCGATACTTTCATATGCAACTTTGGAACAGTTGCGAGAACTAAGCGTTTGCTTGACCTTAGTTAGATTTCAATAAGCTTTTGCGATAGCGCTGATTTTCTGCGCTCTGCTCTTACCAAGCGTGGGACATGACGCGAACATGTGGCCTCGCTTGCATCGTGATGAATTATTCCCGTCGTGTCAAACAAATAATACTATGAAATATCTGATGGCAATACTAAGAGCAACACCTCGTATTTAAGCGGAGTTTTTTTAACCTTAAAGAACAGTGACCACGACACAGGTGAGCAGCAGGGCTCATGGAGGACTACTTAAGTTACCGGCGTTCTTATGATTGGATGGATGTGGGAAACAAAAGTATTCACCGTATACACAAAGCCTACGTAGCGTATGAAGAACAATCCAATCCTAAGGGCTACCTTGAGGATACATTGTGCTGGTGGTTCCGAAGGTTTCAAGAGTTTTTGAAACAAAACAACGGATAGGGCTTTGAAGATTATTGCTGAACCAACCACATCTGCCTACAACGACAAACCTCCACTACACTCGCCATCATAATCATCGACAGCATGATATCAGTGTTCAGCAGTGATGCTTTACTGCCGTACAACCATGGTGTATTTGAAGGCCTTGTTGTAGAGAAAATAATAAAGGTAGATGCGAAAGGAACTCAGTGCCAGTTTACTACAATCACTCCAAGGTGCCTACAACTTCAGACATTCGCTCATGCAATCTGGAGAGAATCTGATAACAAGCATGCCACAGACATCGGTTAGAAGCCATATCTTGTAGTGTCTCCAACCAGGCACGGTGGGGATCACGCGGTCCCAATCCTGGAGGACGAGTTGCACCGACAGCACCCAAACGTTTCGTGATCTCCCTCATCCCTCTCTACCAAGTCAAGGATTGGCCAACTAGTAGGCCAGATGAAGTTGGGAAAGCTAATGAACATAGACCATTCAGGTAACAATTGCGTCTGACCTCACATGATCAAGCACTCCCTAGCTCAGCAAAGTGGAAGCTAACCCAATTCTTCAACCATTTCTCTTAAACAGGTGGATCCAGACTGAGTGAAATCCAGCGACAATAGTGTAAGGTCACATAAGGTCGAAGGTGATCCCGTAAGCTATCATCGGATTAGTCACTTTATGCAGAATTGTTGATAGTGCTCTTCGCTTCCGAATCTGTCGGTATTCTATGGAAAACGGACTAACCAGATGGAGCAAGTGGGGCTAAGCAGCACGGGTCTATCTCTCAGGAGGAGGGCCAGAAGGTGGAATTATTTTACCTTAACTTCCTTGTTTAGTGACAAGCTAGTTCAGTCAGGCTGGTTTTCAGGACAGCTTGAATGGACACGGAATGTGTTTTACTCGCATACAGATCAACATCTTTTACACGGCTAGGAGGTTCTTTAAAGAATACTCCAGATTTTAGACTTACTTGCTGGTATACGAAACTCCCTGCTAAATTCTTCCGGGCTGGATCCATGTTCATTCTCAGCCACAATTCCAACTGTCCAAGAAGCACATAAGGCAACATTTTGAAAAAGAATGTGACTTTGATCAGTTTTCCGACTTTGAATCGGAGTGGATCCATTGTACAAGCTGACTGAAAATTTTGAGTTGACGTCTGAAGTTGGCGTAGCCCATGATACGTTTGCTTGTGGTTGGCCAGGTAGAACAGATACTGTGATGTTCATGGCGTTTTCTGGGACTGCATGTGGGAAAAATAATTTGAATAATTAACCAGGCCGATCAATAGGGTTAGACCGGAAGCTACGTCCAGAAGGAGAACTTTATTACCGAAATACACTCATTTGAAAACTAAGTTGGTTGTTCCGGCGGCTCACCTGGAACCCAGCTAAATCGCTCGTTTGTGATGTTTTCCAACTGCGCCTACCTGATGAGCCACAAGAATGGCGAAACCCGTCGTGGGCTGTCGGAGAATTTTCAGCGACCTTATGAGTAGCGTATTACGTTCAAACTTTATTATCGGTCATGTTAAATCCACACCCTAATACTTCATTCAGCCGTGTAGTCCTCTAGTAGAGGCAGATCATCATATGAGGTAAGCACACAAATTAACCCACCCATTGTGGAAAAATAACAGATTCCAGTGGCTTTTAGAAAAAGAAAACGCAAGAACCCTGGATGCCCCGAAATGCGACGAATTTGGTAACTGACCGATAGGTTAGACTGGCTACGATACACGCAATTCCCCATTCAATGTCTGGGCGTTCGGTGCATCCGTGAGATTGCCGCAAATGTACTAGGTAAAATTAAATTTGACCGAATCCGCATTTTCCCCACCGATGGTTTGAAGTCCATGCTGCGAAAGTGAGTTGCACTTAGGGCCAACATCTTTCAGCAAGTCGAATATGAGAAAACGTATCACAATAAAGAGAAAATGCCGGTAAACTGAGGCACTTAAGGATCGAGGGCTATCTGATGAACGGCCTCCTTGACAGTAACCTGTTCTTATACTTTTTCCTCAAAGGTGAATAACCTTAGTGGATAATATTGGGACGTGTTGGTTGAGACAACAGTTAATGGTACACCACGACCACTCTAGACTCGCCCATAGCGAGATCTATCTCGCGTTCGACGACCTATTTCCATATCCAGATTTTACTTCTTCACATAAAGTACACATTATTGCTTTGATTGTGAATCGATCTTTCAAGCCTATAAGAGCTCTGAAGTCAAATGGCCCATATGGAATTGGCGCGCAATTAGAAAGTTTGTGCTACATCATTGTGAAAATAAAATGGAGGCTGATAGCGCAATAATTAGGCCGGCAAATGGGTGGTAAGCCCGCCTAACAATAATTTTCAGCCGCCATTATCCTGTATTTCTTATTGGGCTTTAAATGTAGTGCGATGAACTAAACGTGACACAGCAACGGACGGCTACCGATGAAGAGAAGAATGCCTTCGCTGCGGAGTTACTTATTACAAAACACGAGTTGAGGAGTCACAGACTACTGGACAGGGAGGCAAAACTCCCATAAGCACCTCGTTTATAAAAAATTATGTATCCGTCTTCTTCTCGAACAGGTCTTTCTGAACTTTCCTGGATACTCACTGACTATCGCTCAAACGTAGGCGGATACTACAAAGCGATTTCACGAATTCCGTGATAAACCTCACTTTTCAATAGATGCGATGCGGATTTATGAGAGACCGACGTACTACTCGCATGCTTCATCGGTAGTATCCACTGCTACACCGGAACTGACGAGAGATATAGGCTAGCTGATGCATGATGTGATCGTTTCATGTTGCAGTGCTGCTGCATTCAACCATTCGAAATCACAAAATTCCACGCAACTACAAGCTGTAGATCGAGAAAGCCACACAAACAGGGACATATACTGGGTCAATAAAGCCGTTGAAACAGCGTATTTTTCGAATTTTCGATGAAGTTTAGAAGGTTGTGGAGGACCAAGGATAAAAAACAAAGACTGCACGATGTCATTATTGGTAAACTAAAAAAATGTTACGCAGGATCGTCAAAATCTAAATAAACCTATAGAGTCGCGGATTTCAAACCTGGAAATCTATACGCATTTACCTGCAGGTATGGTGAACAGTGTGCTGTTTCGCTGAGGTCCCGAGCCAATCTCGTTGTGTCCAGTAACACCAACCAATAGGGGTACGTTCATCGGCAGTTTGGGGATTTGCACATTGTGGCTGCTTGTGTCCCAGGTACCCAACTCCTGTCCGGCAAGATTGTATACCACAACGCTGAACTTGTTCGTGTCGCATGGGTTATTGTATCCCCATGATACGGTCACAACGGCCATGTTCAATTTCGTCTTGACATCCAATTCACCAATCAACCCTGGAGCTAAACGAAGGCAAGTAAGCGGATTGGGACACGTACTTGGTCTACACAGTTTAGTTTATTTTCCCTTTGTTTACCCTACAAATGTTTCATTTTTAATCACCTACCCATAGTAGTTACGAATCTAACCTTGTCAGGGCACGAACGCTCAAAAATCACTCAGCCCTGCACATAAAGTTCCACCCAGTAGACCCGACGGCTAAAGTTCATGACATGCTCCTGGCTAGGTGGACGTGTAAACGTGGAATCATCTTAGAAGGGTCAGAAACCGAAATTCGACGGTTTCTTTGGCAGTAGTTGTAAATAAGAGGAATACACATTAAGGGTAGAAGGGTCATTTCAGGCAGGCAACAGTAGAACCATCAAGGTTTCAGAGCATAGCCTGAACCCAATCAAGTAGCGTGTACTGGCTTGCTTTGGTCCGTTTCGCGAGCTAAGTGAGTTGAAAATCAACTACGAAAATGTGCTACCAGACGGGGATTGTTGTGTCCCTCTCTCATAGTAATTTTTGTCGAGCAGTTAGGATAGTTGGATAATGTAATAGCCTGTCTCACACTAATGGAAGGCTTCCTCGAGTGCATCTTTTGTGGATGAGCATGTTTCAGGTGGCAGTTGGGTTTAGTGTCGCCGGACCCCTGTCGATCTGAGTTAGCCTTGTGGCTACGAAACTACCAGATTGCTGTGCCATGATTACTGGTGATTTCTCTGAGGTAAATCGCTATCTTATGAACCTTGAAGTGGCCTTCATATTTCATATCTGCAAAATTATTTTCTTAAAAATGAGTTGTTTGCAGTGAGAGGGAAACCTTTTATCGTGCTCGTCAAGGAGTGCCATCTGCTCCGGGCGTAGTTCGGTCAATTTCCAATAGCGATATTTTCAAGGTGGTTCTGTGTCCATTCAGTATTTTGACAAATCACTGTTTATGGAATATTCTTCTCAT
Organism: Opisthorchis viverrini; assembly: GCF_000715545.1. Taxonomy (NCBI): domain Eukaryota; kingdom Metazoa; phylum Platyhelminthes; class Trematoda; order Opisthorchiida; family Opisthorchiidae; genus Opisthorchis; species Opisthorchis viverrini. The sequence continues at coordinate 971,846 of NW_008751849.1, forward strand.
GGTCTCTTATTTGTTTGCTATTGAACAAAATGTTGTTAGCTCAGCAAGCAAACCAACGGTTATCTCTTATTCAGCCTGGATCAAACGACTGTGTTTGTTACACACACACACACACACACACACACACATCCGCCGTATTCTGTTCAATCATTAGTGAGTAGGCCTTTATTGTAGGCCAAATCAGTAATTCAGTAGCTAACGTGTGATTTTTGTATCAAACGATTTCTTAGTATGCAGCAATCTCAAATTCGCTTATCTTTAGTCGTTACGTTGAGTTTGTGCAAACGGATTGCGGCACCAGAGGTAAATGAAACAGAAAGTCCTTAGCTTACCGTGTCTCTCTCCTGAGGTTTTACTGACTGACGCTGCGACGCCAGCGGCTGTGCGCGTCACTGCTGTCTTTCGGTGGCTTATGGGGGAAAACCATATGAAGCAAAATAGATAGTCTGCACACTGAGGGTGGGTAAATACATGGTAGACAGACATGTTACCTGCGGGTATGGTGAACTGTTCGGAATTGGCTTGTGGTCCATCTGCAACCTCGTTTCGTGCTCTAACGCGGGCCACGAGGGGCACGCACATGGGAAGACCAGGCACATCCACTTTGCGCTCAGTCCTGACGACAGACTCTACAGACGATCCATCTGGCTTGTTGATTATCACTTGAAAGTTTGTCGCAGAGCAAGCACCGTCATATTCCCATGAAACGGTTGCACTGGGAACATTGTTGGTTTTTTTCACCTGAATCGCGGTTGGCACCGTTGGAGCTATGGGGAACATGATTTTTTAAAAAAACTATTCAGTTGATATCGATTGTTTACGCTGTTAATTCGGGACCGAAATCGATTCAACCGAAGAAGCATTGCGTTACTGTCATGTGATTAAGTTTGTTGTCGACTGCAGTTTCCAGTGTGAGCATAGTTTAAAGTAAAGTAAAGTAAAGTTTAAAGTAAAATAAAACCTGATCGTGGGCATTTGCCGTGCATTATTTTTGTACAATATTCTTCGTTCACAAACTGCTAATCGATGTGGCTGCTGAGGATGAGTAGCAAATTCTTAATGTAGTAAATACGAGAACTGATCACTGGTAGACGGTTTCATACTTCATTTCAATCAACAATTAGCGCAGAGTTAAGAAATAAAAGAGGCTATTATAGATGGTAAATGCACGAACAAAATCTGTAGTAATGCGTTTTTCAAACAGACATGCAACACTACCTCCAGGAATGGAAAATTCCAAACTTTTCGTCTGTGGACCAGATCCTACTTGGTTGCGTCCAAGAACTCCAACTGTGAGTGGCTTGCAGAGTGGCAAATCCGTGAGTTCTGCACTGCGTGGCACTGTATCTAGTGTCTTCATAGAAGTCCCGTCCGACTGATACACGGTTACTTGGAAATCGTTTGTCATACATTCACCATCGTACTCCCACAGGACAATGGCGTTGACCGAGTTGGGAACTGCTATCACGCGAACAGACTTTGGAGGGCTCGGAACTGCAAGGGATTGGGAAACGTTGGGCGTCAGTAAGTCATGATATCAAGATAAACGCAATATGATCGAAATAAAATATTGTCTCCGGGCAAACGATATTTCCTTGAGTCACTTGAGTATGTAAGGACTTTTGGATATACCACTTCGTGGCCTTATTTCTTGACTTACGAATGACGACTAACTTTGTCACCACAATGATACCCCCTCCCCCTTGAATTACTGATTCCGTTTCGGAGTGGAACAAACAAGTAAGCTTCGTGAAACTATCCGTCGATTTTACTGGTGAAATGAACAAGGCCTTCGCTGCGGAGTTATTCATTAGAAAATGCCAACTGACCAGTTACAGACTGTTGAACAGGGAAGCAAAACTCTCATTTGCATCTTATTTACAAAAACTGGACATCCACCTCCTGAACGCGTCTTCTTGATCCTTCTCAGATATTCACTGACTGTTGCTCAAACCCAAGCAAATGCTACAAAGCGACTCCACAAATTTCGCAACAAATCTCCTTTTTCAAAAGACACAAAGCGAATTTACAGGAAGAAAACATACTACTCACATGCCTCCCCCATCAGTAGCCTCACCGTTACACTGGTATTCAATATATATATATATGCATAGAATCAAAATGTTAACCACACTAGTTCAGGAAGCTTGTTGGAAAATCTTCACGTGCCTTGTTTCGGACTTGTAGATGTGGCGTTGTTCTGGGTACGAAATACATGAAACTTTACAGAATTTAAGTAAATTGGAGTACACAGACCGAATAAAAAAGAGTTTATTTTGACCAAAAGACTGCAAATCAATGAGGTTTTGAACATTATTACTTGCGTATCGACAAGTAGAGATTACCTGCGGCTATGGTGATCGCGGAGCTCTTCACCTGTGAACCGGTCCCGATGCGGTTCCGTCCCATCACTCCAATCTGAATGGTCTCGCACAAAGGCAAGTTGGCGATTTCTATACTACGACCCATCGTCTCTAAAGACCTAAGGGAAGATCCATCTGCATCGTACACATTGACGTGGAAACCGGTGATTGGACACGCTCCGTCGTACTTCCATGTGACGGTTGCACTTGTTGCATTCGGAACTGTATTTATTCGGATACTCTTGGGAGAGTTAGGAACTGTAAGAGGTTGGAAAACACATTGTTCATATATCGAATGAATAGAAAAGAATCCATATAACTGAATCATCACATTACAGACTAGTGGGGCACCGTGAACAGAATGAACTCTGGTTTTCAACTACCGAGGTTAAAATGCGTACGTTACAGGTGGCAAATGACCTCATTACGAAGTGCACCCAGTGTGAGCTAAAAGTCTCTAAAAATAACGAGTTCTCGGTTAACTGTAGATCTCAAGACATCACGACTGCTTGTGAATCACTCTTGCACTCGATGAATTTAGTTCTCCAGTAAATTTACGGTACTCGAAATGAAAGCCTACGAATTCCTAAGAGTCCTCGGTAGGTGTTGTGATTCATAAAGCAGTACGACAAATAATGACTGCATTGCATTTCAAAACCAATTCAAGACCTCCTGGGCGACAGTGCTTTGTTAGCTGGTGATCGCTAGTTAGCACAATAGGATTCTACCATACTAGGTAGGTTAATCCATTTTGCACGAGACGGAAGACACACGGTTCCGCACATCAGGCCAGATGTTCATGAGGACCGATTCACTTGAACGCACATCATGAAAAAACGATTATGAAGCGTGAAAAGGGAAGTAATACAATTGCTGGTTGTTCGTAGTCACACCACTCTCGTTTGAACGGTCGTGTTCCTGTTCTGGCGTGATTATTTCGGTGAGTCCACAGCAAAGGGAAGCACTGGACTCGAGTTTTGCCCTTATTAGAGCTCATCAGCAGTGCATATCCAATGGCCGTGCCGGGACTTGAACCCCGGACATCTGACATGCGAGGCAAGCGCGTAAACACTACTCCACCAACGCACGTTGGACGCATCTGAATTATCACGTCTGAACAGGCGAACGTGTTCGCACTTGATCGATGTGATTGGTGTGTCCGACTCATCGAACGACGACCCAGTAACTGTCCTGGTTGACTACATGAATGCAAAGGTCGCTAGGGTAGTCAAATTGGGCTGTGGATAAGACAGAATTGACTGCTACGTTGAGAAATGTGTGAGGCCACGAGAAATCAACTCTACAAAGTGCTCCCGTTGACAAGCGATAGATTAGTTCAGCGTGATAGCTCTGGTAACAGTTAATACGTGCAGTGTCATTGATCCGGGATGATTGAACGACCCAGAGAATCTTCTCAGGGCGGTTGGTGTTTATCGTGGAACGCTTCCGGTACCTGGCTGCCATGTCACATGAAAGAATCACGAGGTTTGCTATTGTGCCGGATCGCCTAAGCCTAGATGGGACCAGTCGAGGAGTTGATGTTTGTCTTGAGCCACGGGTCTTCCGGTCACTTGATTCGTGCCTCAACAACTGAACTACCTCGAGCACATTGACTTGCCGCCAGTTCTAATGCTGGAACTTCTCCAAACTGACTGGATTTCCCCATCGTTCGATTAACATACTCAGCTACAGAAAAACTGTGAGTACTTTGAGCCTGGCGTTCACGCTGAAGGCTAAGTGTCATGTGCTCATCTAATCACGAGACGGAAATTTATCGCTTTGTCCCCGAATGAACAAGTTTTTTGAACAATATCCATAAAAGTTAGATTGGGAAAAAGTGCTTACCATGTAGATCCCAAACTTTGAGTGGTAATGCGCTCATGTTGCAACTGATGAAAACTTGGTGGAATAGCCGCTCATAGCTACGAATTGAAAGATTTAACTTCGATGTATATAGACAAGACATTTCAATACTTTGATGCAAGTAATAAGAAGGATTTATGGAGGCCGTTCATGCCTTCCATCAGTGGTAGGTTCAGTCCTTGGTGAGATAGAATGATAATACTATAAAGAGAAAGGGAATGAAACATTCCCTGATGAAGCACCTTCTGGGTACTCCATTACTCCAGATCTCCCTTTGTCGTGTGTGTAAGTAAAGGCACTTTAGCATTTACCTTTATTCAGGTTCTGAGGTAAAAGTATTCGAAAAACTTGACCAGAAAGGTAAAAACTCATTCCATCTAGGTGGGAAAGAGCATCCAATCAGGTCAAGCTAAAATGAAGACTCTGGAGTGGTGTCGCTGTTAGGAGGTAAGCCAAAAACTGTGTTGCTTTCAAAATGGTGCATATGCAGTTAGAGAAAACAAGAGGTAATAAGTCCAACAGCCTAAACTTTAGCAACTGGACCTGTTATATCTGCTGTTATATCTGCGTCAATCTGTGGTATCTGCTGCTGACCCGCTCCAGTGCCTAATGCCGGAGACTCACAGAAGGGAACACAACAGCTGTATTCCGAACAAGCGAGTGAGTGAGAGAGCAAAAGTTACAACGGCCCCACACTATTTAAAGGGGACTTTCTGACATTGGTCCAGGCTGTCTGATAGGTGTTAATGAAAACCCATCAACATCGATCGTGCCTCTATGGAAAGCCTGAACGCAGATCACATTCGGTCGTGCTTCTGTAGCCGCAAGAACACTCATCAGGTCTTGCTGAATTGATTGAATGATTGAGTGGCCTGGATGCTTGCCGGCTTTCCTGTTGAGATTTTGGTGAAGCAGTAGGTTCCGGATATTCTGAGGTTGATTTCAGGAATCTGACCTTCCTAATAGGGCCTATTGGCCAATCATTCGAGCGATACCTTAGAATGGAAACGAGCTATTTTCAGATAAATGGTGTACGTGTCATGGGTTTTATGCGAAAAAAAAACTAGGAGAGAAAGCTTTCACCATAAACAGCGCGTTGTGTGAAAATGAACCGAAGTGAATTGGGGCGGACAAAACAGTCGGGTAATTCATCGGAATGCTTGCAAGGTTACCTGAAGCAATAGTGAATATCGAACTTTCGGCTTGTGGACCGGATCCGAACTGGTTACGTCCAACCACTCCAACCGACAGTTCAACGCACATTGGCAGATTCTTGATTTCCACGCTGCGCCCGATTGCATCCACGGTCATCAACGATGATTCGCCCGGTTTGAGCACACTTACTTGGAAATGAGTGGTAGTGCACGCACCATTGTAGTCCCACAGCACGGTCGCATTGGGCACATTCGGCACCGTTATCGTACGAATGTTGCTGGATAAGCTGGGGACTAGGAAAAATTAAACGGACAAGTGCACTGCTTCCCGGTTGAAAAGTCACAACACTGACAATACGATCAGAAAAAACCGCATCACCGACGTCAGTTACAGTCAAGGGATACATTTCGGAAATGAAGCACACTAGGACTGAAGCCGACGCGACCTCAAATTTAGCGAAGAACTCTTACCTCTGTATCTCTATTCGGTAAAATGAAAAAGATTAGGACCGGTCGATGGCTTTGGGAGTGAAACGGGCCACTCTTTGTAGTGGCTCCATTTAGAAGGTGGACAGTATTGTACACACATGAGTGTGAATTTCGGTAAAAGGGAGCTTCACGAATAAAAGTGTCGCTTGGTTTCTATGGGACCACACACAGAAATGTTAATAAGCAGACAAAACAATATGACGCACAATCCTGTCATCCGCTACTGCAAAGCTGGACTGGCATGGGGCCTCTGAAAGATATCGCTCGGATTAAGGAAGACCACCCCTTATCATGGTGAAACTACCTGTTCTCCCTTCTTTCTCATAGTGTACGTTGCTGAATTTATTTCTATGATACCTATATTTAAGTTTTTCTGCAATATGCTCTAGAAATAGTCTAGTCCTTGATTAAAACAACTTGAAAGCGATGCAATTCATGCACTTTTTAAGTCCACCACGAAAATGGCACTCATTCATGGTGTTCTTCCGAGCGAATCAGACAGTCTCAACATCCTATTACTTCATTCCCTGGTGTCCACAGATGAAGGCGGACGTCCAGATAGTTTTGTTCCAATTCCATCAAATTGGATTCTATTGGCCGTAAACCAGAAAAACACTACTCACGACTGTTGAAAAAAAATTGCAGCGTTTCTCCTGGAAACGACCGGGGATTTTCGTGTTGCAGGACAAAGCTAGGCCTGTGTTGTCGTATGACACTACTCATAAGGTTGCTGAACACTCGTCGAGGCCTGTATCAATGAAGAAGAGTGACAACAAGCTTCCCCAGAGTGCTAATCGATCACATGTAGAACATTTAACAACATAAATATATGTGAAATGACAATTTCGCCTCCACAACAGCTTCCTAATCGTGCTGTATTAAATGCATGCACGCCATAAAGTGAACCTGTTTTTCAGTCTGTCGGTCGACTGATTTTTTGCAAGCATCCCTCTAAATTTCGTTCTGTCTGCAGTGAATATATGATGGGAGCAGCCCAGATTTGAAACGAATCGCTGACTGAGTTGGTTCGTTACGGCTGATAGGCTACAGGAAATACTGTATGTTGTTACCTGCAGGTATGGTGAACAGATCGCTGTTCGTTTGTTGACCGGCTCCGACCAGGTTACGTCCAAGAACTGCGACTTGTAGTGGTTCACACAGAGGAAGACCGGTGATCTCGGTGTTACGACCGCTTCTGTCCAAGGTCCTTATCAAAGGCCCATCTGGTTTGTACACGCTTACTTGGAAACCGGTTGTTGGGCACGCCCCACTGTACTCCCACAAAACATTCACGCTAGCTGCATTCGGTTCAACTATGGTGCGAACAGAGTCTGGAGGGTTGGGTACTACAAAAAATTTGAAAACAAGATGTGCTTGATACCCAACGGGGAAAAAACGACTGATTGCATCTTGGGTCACACTGGGCCTGGTTCTTGGGATTCAGTCAAACGTTTGAGATGGCATGAGTATCTAGCTACGAATCAGCACGCATCATGAGAGTCTAACAAATACCCAACCAGGTGAAAACTTAGTTTAAATAGTAATGCATACAGATTTAACTAAGAATCAACAAACTCATGTACCTAGCGGGACCCTGATAATCAAGCACTCTTTTCGGATGGGAATCTTTTTAACACATGCATGAAATCGAACTTCGTTTAAAATATTTTACGGGGAAATGCTGTTTTGGTTTGATATTGGCGAGAATTTCAGCCTATCTACTCTGCTTAGTTCACAAGATAAAATAATAACTGGAAACACGCGGAATGATGTATTTCAAATATATCCTTAAGAAATAAGGAACTATTCAACGATTTTCGGCCACATTCTTTAGCATTCACTAAGTTTGGCTACTTTTCCGCTAACAATTTAACGTCGTGCGTCACAAAATGGAACATTTTACTCTCCAATTTTTCAATAGTCGCGGAATACCGGTGTAACGGTGATAATACTTATGGGGGTATGCAAGCAGTATGTTTTTCTTGGAAATTCGCTCTGCGTCTCTTGAAAAGGGGAGATCTGTTGCGAAATTTGTGGAGTTGCTTTGTAGCATTTGCTTGGATTTGAGCAATGAATGATTGGAGTCAATGAATATTTAGAGAGTTCAAGAAGACGCGTTCAGGAGAAGATGGGTGTCCAGTTTTTGTGAATAAGATGCAAATGAGAGTTTTGCTTCCCTGTCCAATGGTCTGTAACCGGTCATTTGCCTTTTTCTAATGAATAACTGAAAGAAAACCTTACTTCCACTGGTAATGAAACGTATCAGCTGTGTTCGACTTCCGGTACCTGTACTGGAGTCTCAGGAAACATCTCGAGACTGGTCAGCGCTCAACGTTTCCTGCCTTTAAAGCCAACGAGGTAGAAAATTCTATCGCATTCCCACCATCTGGCATCTATGTTGTTTTACTATATTAATGGAGGTTTCCCCAACAAAAATGTGTTACTAGAGCGTCTACCTGTTTCCGTCACATGACTTGTACACCGTTGAGACTGCTGCCACTATCCCAACCCTTCCAAAACAATTTTCAGTCACTTTAAAAACCCTGTTGCTTGGATCCCACTATAATTCTCTCTGTACAGCAAGTGCCACAATTTAGCGTCCAAAGCACTTCAGATGATGTGCTTACTCGACCTTTAATTCAGCAGCAGTCACCTCATAGACCCATCAATCTTTGACACTGTCCTAGTGAAACACAAAGTGTTCCGTTTGGACTGGGACCGGACTAGCTAACCCTCAAGGAACATTTAGAACTCTTAAGGAACGCGAGGGTATGGGGTACTTAATTTACTAAAAAGCAAGCCACATACGAATGTTTGGAACCAGGAAAGACCACTGATTCAAGCCGATTTGGGATTTTGAGTGTAAATGTGTCCGTCATGTCCCTGCAGACCTCCAAGAGCTCACCATAAATTCGCTTAATCCCACAAAGATATGTACTAATTCACCCGGCAAGTTAAGCCCTCGTGGAGGGAAACGATTGATGTTTGGGCACAAAATACCATTGCGTCGAAAGGTAGACCCAGAATATATAATTTCATAAGGTTGGTTTACTAGTGGGAAATTGGCCAAAATATGATACGGCTTTCTTGAAAAATATTCCAATGACACGTTTTGGGCTTTTAGCCTCAGAACATTAAAAGAAATCACGTTGTCATCCTTTTGCATGCATGAAGTTTTGAAAGCTACTTCTTTTGTCCCGTCTAAGCATAGTCACCGATTTAACTTCGGCACTATAGACATTGGAAGTCACGTGCATTTACTGTGCTTACTAAACGTGACTTCAGTCAGGTGATAATCAATGTACAAGTTAGTATATCCAGGCTCAGTATTGCTGATGCTCTCAAGTGATAATATAAGAAGTTTCAGAAGACTGCGCAGAGTGTAACACTCACATTAGTAGGGAAATGAGGTGCGTTCAAAGCGCAAATTAAGGAAAAAAGAGTGAGAACTGTGAAAGAATGAGGTCAACTTAAAAGAAAACTACTCACAAGGTTGCTGAAAACTCTTCGACAGCCCACGACCGGTTCCGCGCTTCTTAGGGCTCAGTAGGTAGGCGCAGTCCCCGAGTTTCCGTCAACCTTACGCTCTACTTGAACTCAAATCGCACCGTTTTCGAGAAATACACTCATTTGCAAATCAACTTAAACGGCTTCATATACGCAAGATTAACCATCCTAAAGTAAGCGTCGGAGCTACACCGTTAGCTTAGATAAATCTCATGTCGACTGGTCATGTATGAAAGGAATTACACCAGTACGGAAGAAAAACAAACTTCTACGAATTCTGTTTTGAGTAAGAGGCGTCAGAACCAACACTGGTGCATATGTTCAGATATTAGAATAGTTGATACCACCACTCGTGGTCACAACCAGACCAAGGGGTACGATATTAGTTTAGTTTTGTTGTGCTGGTGATTACGTCGTAAAATATTACCGAAATCACTCCCAACAAGAAGGCATTACAAGGCGGCTTTAAAATATGTCGTAAAATGAACTTCTTGCCGTTTCAAGCAATGCCTTGACAAGTGGAATGGGCAAAACTATTTTTAAAAAACGGACCGTATGAGAAACATAGTCACAGTGACAAAACCAAGGAGATACCTTCTACACATTAACAGATTTTCATTGCCAAAATTGTGCAGAAATGCTGTGCGATCTGTTATGCGTGAAGGCAATCGTCAGCAAAGTCAGAACCCTGTTCTTCTTTAGAAAAGCAGTCGTTTAGATTTTCCAGCCTGCTTGAGACGAATCAGCTGGGTTCAACCATTTGATGCGTAGCTTAACCACTCACTAGGCTTCTGATCGCTAAGAGGCCGCAAACTCATTGGTGGATATAACGCCGAAATATTGCAATCGCACTTACTGAAAGATGGAGTCATCGCATACCAACTTAAACAAAGCATCGACGTGTTCAGATGTGAAATTAACACGCATGCTTCGTTGAAATGAAGGGGACTTCCACCTGGGTTTCAGTCAACTGGATTTTCAATTTAGGAGATCCTGAAATTCGGGTACCGCTTTTAATTAATGGAATCAAAGGAGCACGAAACCTGTTGTGAATTACACACAAATTTCGGTGCGCTTTACTATGCTACTTATAAGTTGTATACTATTGCTGGTTTCAAAACCGCATCGGAATCCACAGGTTCTTGATACTGCCGATATTAGGGATGAGGTAGCGTTCAAAAGCTTGTTATTTATAAGTAGCATGATTTGTTTAACGAAAATTTGCCTTCACATTTGCAAACGCAAAGGATTTACCTGCGGTTATGGTGAACACAGTGCTGTCCGCTTGTGGTCCCAATCCCATTTTGTTGCGTCCCCGCACTCCAACCAGTAGATCAACACACATTGGCAAACTACCGATTTCCGCGCTACGACCGATGGTGTCCACTGTCGTTAGAACTGACTCGTCCGGTTTGAGTACGCTTACTTGGAAATCGGTGATTCCACATTCGCCGTCGTAATCCCACAGGATATTCACGCTTGCTGTGTTTGGTACTGGTATTGTGCGTACGTTTCTGGGGGCAACGGGAGCTAGAAAATAGCGGAAATCATAGGGTACAGAATCGCATCGAAAGCCGGATGGTTTCAAGCTAAGTAGGTTGGTCATAAATTGTTCGTTATGGTTTCGACTAAAGGATCCGAAGTTTTCTTGTTGTTCTCGAACTATCAATCCTATCATTGTGATGTACCTAGTAGCGATTTTCACTTAGATGAAGTCGAATAGTGATTTTATAAGTCCAGAACTTGCCCAAAACTTGACTGATGGAAAATGCTTCCTCAGAGGAAGAAGGATTTCACAGGATGAATGAAACTTCCATCTGGGAAGGTGTCAAGCTTGGGGGCATGTGATGGGGTTTATGTGAATCGAGAATGAGGAGATCTGCCGTCCTATCTAAGTGAAAGGTAATCACAGTGCGGATCAATCCCTTGTGGCCGGACGGAGAACTGTTGAACCACTGGCCAGGAGGTCCTGCATTCGAATTTCTCTAATCTTCTTGAGATACTCGTTGCCAAGGGTTTCCAACCAGCATGGAACAGTGCATCTCGCTTTTTCAGGTTCATTCACATTATGAACTCTCGATTGAAAGTTTAAAAAGCAGGCGAGCATTTTCAATGCTAATCTTTTCGATCATCGAACCAGAACTAACGTCAACGTACGACTCTGTTTATGGAGTAGAACAGGCTTGGCTTTAACTATTAAGGAACAGATGTGACCTAACAGCGGATGAATAAGGGTTAATTAAACATCAAAATTGTATGAATGCAAATGAAAAAATTACCTGCGTCTATGGTAAATTGGGAGCCTTTCGTCTGTTGACCAGGTCCGACCTGATTGCGGCTCAGCACTCCAATTATTAAAGGCACACACACTGGCAGATCACGGATAACTGTGGTATGGCCGAGTGTACTCAGAGACTCGATAGACGTCCCGTCTAGCCTGTATACACTCACTTCAAAATCGGTAGTCGGACACATACCGTCATACTCCCAGGAGGCGGTCACACTTGCAGAATTCGTCTGTGCCTCTACAACAATGTTCTTTGGGGCAGCGGGTACTGTAAAGGTTTGAAGAACACAGGTGCCGAAAAAAGTAAAACATTGACAATAAACTTAGAAGGACGTAACCCAAGGCAACCAACGCACTGTCTATTTGAGGCACGAAAACTGTGACTCGCTTTTGCTGTTTAGTTAACCTGAGATTAGGTCTAAATTGTTGGTTGTTTTGACACCAATGAAGAACTGTTTATCATTCTGGGAGATTATCTGGGATCTTAGTAACGTCTGAAGGGCCAGTTATCCACAAAAAATAAAACACTTCGTTTCCTCGTCATAGTCCCCTTCGGGAAGGATTAGTCTAGACGAAAAAGAATGCGATGGACGGGTGTGATGAACGGGAAACAGATTATGATTGTGAGAATGGCAGACACTGAGAAGCCTCCGGTCTTTGTAACTCTGTTCGCTTTGCAGCGCAGATCATGGGTGATATGCAGTCACAGTTTTCAACCATTTCATTCTACTTGGGACGTGAACATAGGCGCACCAGAACTCGTGCGCGATGACAAGCCATCTCATCAACTTTGCAAACATCATTGATCCTATTCATCTGGAAGTTGGGCTTGGACGATGCACCTGCCACCGCTCTACTATCGATCGAATCACTCATCGTAGATAGGCCTTTGCAAGAAATATCAGATTTTATTTGAAAGTATGTAAGTATGGAAGGTTTCCGTCCATCCTTAGCGTCCACTATACATGTTTGTCTATATTACTCCCAAGTGTGTCGATTTTCTAAAAACCGGCACTCGGTTTTGGCAGTGGTAGCTGGTAGTAAGCCACCTCCAACTCCCTTTTCCTGTTTGTTTCCCAAAAAGAGCACGAAAAGACGTGCAGTGTCCTCTCCTCATCTTACAGAATATCAAAGGTTATTGGCTGTACCTGTTCAAATTCCGTTACACTTGTTCAGTGGTGGCCATTTTATGGCACAAATAAGGGTTTGGCATGACCTACACGTTTGTTCAGTATGAATGAATTAATGGGACAGCAAGACAAACTATGAGCTGCTTTTATTTTAACCCGGAAACTCCTTATCCACTCAGTGCGTTTTCAAACGTACATGCTGGTTACCCCGACTAGCTTTGTTTCACCGAGTTTCGGGCTTTATCGTAAGCCTAGAGCACTCATGCACTGATCGCTTATATCCATCAACTGAGTCGAAACACGGCCCCATACGCCGCAATCATCCCTCGACCCCCATAACCTGTGCAGTGCTGGTAGCTTTCGGATGTTGGTTTGCTTGCCGGATTCCATCAAGTATCAGCAAGAACAAGAGCTGTAACGGAAACCTTTTCTGCAAGTGTCGTCGACATTACGAATGTCTCTATAACCGGGATGTTCAATGCGTTATACTATCGAGGTCAATAATACCTTTTACAGATAAAGCACTAATCCGTCATCTGCGCATGACATGTTCAATGTATATACCAGGTTCAGCTGCAAAATACATCTTTGTTCACTCTCAAAAGGTACACTGACAGCATGACACGATTCCATCACAATGGAGCAGGCATGTATTTGTCATTGGAAAGTCCTTGAAATCCAACAAGACATTACTGCTGACCTAGCGGTCAAGGTCACGCCAAAGTACATCAATATATGTTTCGTCCATAGGGCAAAATAATGGGCACGTGACTGAACACTTCTACGCAAGACATCCTAATGGCAAGTGAAGCAGGAGGCAAGGCCGTCACGTTACAGGAAAGCTGATGTGAAAGAACACCAAAATAATGTTCTGCAAGGGCGAAAAAGTGAGCTAATTAAGAAGAGGGAAGCTGGCATAAACAAGTCATGTGGCACCCAAATTTGATGGACAAAGTGGTTTCTGTGACCCCGGTATAATACTTAGTTCCATAATTGCGCGTTTGAGCGGCTCATGAACCGACCTGGCTAATTTCATCACATATTTCGTACAATCCTCCGCAAAAATGTCTTTTCTTCCCGGAGGGAAATCCGCTCAAAACTTTCGAATTCTCATCGGTCTGTATCGAGTCTAAAGGTGCCGCAGTAAACTGTTGAGTAAATCCCCCATTGGCTGGACGATCATGTCGTTGAAACAAACCTCCTCAGTAAAGAATCACTCTTTGATGTCTTTTATTACAGTGGCTTGAGAAGTCGCAGTGACGGATTCTACCCTGTGCACGGCTTCCCATGATTACATGTGATTGATATTGCAAACGATTCCTATACTGCTGTTGCTTCTGTTTGCGTTTTGACAAACTGCCAAATCACAATGTTTTCATTCTCCGTTTTACTCCTAACGTGTTCCTACCTCCTGGATAACAGAAAACTGGTCGAGTGGGACTGTTTGTCGCTATAATTCGACCTTGAAAATCATAGTATTCAATCTTGGTATGATATGTCGAGAATGATGAACATTAGCGCGTTGTCCTTTAGAACAAGGCGTTGGGCTGCACTCATCTGCGCATCAATGTGGTTTCAACGGGGACTCAAATTAATCCCAGCTGAATATCTTAGTTATGGTATTCTTCAACCTAACAGGCCACCGAATGTTTCATTTGAATCTCTCGTTAAAACCGGATAGTTTCGAAAATGAAGGTGTTTTTCGAATTTTGAATGATTTGGGTTCAGGTTAGGCCCTAGTTTGTTTGAAGGGAAAACCGGGGACTGCGCCCACCTGATCAGCCTAAAGAAGGTTGAAACCGCTGGCGGGCTTTTGGAATGTGTGATGTTTCTTCAAGAAGACAGCAGGTTGTTTACGATGCAAGTTTTCTTGTTACTGTGAGTGCAGCACCATTGAGGTCGCAAACAGACGCATTTGTCTGGTGTGAATCGGGTGGGGACATCTCCGGTACTCAGTGTTTGGTTCAATGATCTGGTCAGAAGGTTTTTACTGTAACAGCCGTCAGTGTCACTGAATTTGGTCTGAAGGAACAGATCAGAAGTGGACCACTGAGTTACTCGAAAAACTTAATCACCTTTGGTATTTTGGATGCGGATATGTTGAAGGAAGTTCATGTAGTCACCAAGATCGACCTAACTGGTGTTCTTCCTAAACAGGGGTCGGTTGTGTACATACAACTGAACGTGTCACGTTTGCGATCGTTTGTGACGGATATATCCACCCAAAATAAAATTTAAGTCGAAAACAGAAGGAAAACGAGAAAGTTGACAAGTTACCTGAGGCTATGGTGAACTCAGAGCTATTTGTTTGTTGACCGGATCCCGCTTGGTTGCGTCCCTCCACTGCAATCCGCAACGCCACACACATTGGCAGGTCGACAATTTCTGTGCGACGATTGCTTGTGTCCAAATGCTTCAGCAAAGACCCATCCGTCCTGTGAATACTCACACGGAAATGGTGGATGGAACACGAACCGTCATAGTCCCATGTGACCGTCGCGCTTGCAACATTTGTGACTGTGTGGACACGGACGTTCTTCGGAGGACTGGGTGCTGAAATGAGTCGGAGTGCACTCCGCATAGATTTGGTCGGAACACGGTTATAAATACCTTTAGTTCACCTGCAATAGGTTGATTGTTCCGTCAAACTGAAAGATACAGCTGGAAACACTGCACACTGCGGTTGTTTTCGAATGACCAAGTTTTGAAAATACTATAATTTTAAAAGGTGCTACAACTAGAGTGCCATCAAATAGATCTCTAGAATGATGCTCAACTACACATCGTGCATCTTCGGCCGAGCATTCGACTTAGAACCAGATTGTGACCCTTGAAAGGTGGGTTCAGAACTAAAAGGCCCCACCATATTAAAGCAGTAAAGCGTCACAA
Organism: Opisthorchis viverrini; assembly: GCF_000715545.1. NCBI lineage: Eukaryota > Metazoa > Platyhelminthes > Trematoda > Opisthorchiida > Opisthorchiidae > Opisthorchis > Opisthorchis viverrini. The sequence goes on from NW_008751849.1 coordinate 987,528, forward strand.
TTCATCATCTTCCGTCTGACCGATCTCCCGGTAGAGCAGTCAGATTAGCGATAGATTTGCTGGACCGTAAGACAGGCTGTTTTATCTGCGGCTGAGGCTTTCTCTACTAGAGTTATTTGTTGACCAAAGGGACTGAAAGATACAGACCGACACTGCATAACAAAACAAATGAGACACAAGGGGTTTGGGCTTAAATAAAGCTTCCGCACACGAAGGAAAAGTGCATGGCACCTGAGTGTCCCTACTGGTATGGTCCTTTCACTCTGCCAGGACTTGTTAGTGACAGTTTGCCTGTTGTTTCCATGCTGGTGCATGTGAAAAGTAAGGTCACTTTGCGGTAAATGTTGCGAGATAAAGGAACGGTAGATACCAAATGCTCAGAGACAGTGAGCAGACAGATTTTTTCAACGATACCAGAACAGAAAAGACCGAACCGTGGATTGTTTTCGGTGAGAAGGGAGGAGCGTTTTGTCAAATTTAAGTTCAAAGCATAGTAATTGCTACCTTTTCTCTACCAGTTTCTCCTGTGATTAGTGATTCCCACCTGTTATGCTCCATCACGGTCTTCATACCTGTTTTTCACCTCGCTACGAAGGCCGTCTCATAAGACACTCGCGTATTTGTGCGTCCGTGTATATCGCTGTGCCCACTTACCTAGCCTCGTTCAGGCTACCGCTGCTAAACCCCCTGTGTATCGTCCTGTCGTGATGGCCCGGTAATCGTATCGTCAGTCACGATCACGACCCTGTTATCAGAGAGAACTCGAATCACGGAGCTGACATACCGATCGTCGTTTGAGAATAGGTGTTAATTACATGTTGACAGCTCAGTGGATTCTACCAAGAGACCTATCCGTAACGATTGTGTGGTATCATTTTCCACCGGCAGTCGTTCTTGGGGACGTGTTAAATTTAGGAGTACAACATTGATTTGCTTTTTGAAGCCTTTCATTATCGACACTCCATTTTTGGAAGGAAATCTTTAAAAAAGACATCTCCTTCCACCATCAGATCCAAAGTCATGCTCTCAAAAAAATCTCAGACTTTCTAGATTCAGTTCACCTGCTACATTTAGAGTGAGATATGCTGCTTAGAAAGTATGCGCTTTAAACAAAACAGAACCATAAATATCATCTGTCCACCAGAATCAAGAGCCATTTCTGAGAGTGATGCAGGCGAGAATGCTGTTCACTCAATATTCTTTGTACAATCGATATGCTCTGATACCAGTGGTATCTGATTTGTGTCTGACTCCTCAATCAAGAAGTTAGGTGAGTTGCGTTCAGAGGTTAAAGAACTGCTTCTCAGGCGTAAGTCCTCAGAGATATTTTAGACGCTACTGAAAACGATCTTAAAAAGTGATATGGTCTGGTAGTTTCTTCGTTGAGTTGGGCAACTTAGTTGCAAACGATTCATCACCATGCGCACCGCTTCAAATGGTGTGTAGTTGGTCAGTGACCACGTGATGTTTGAGCCCCCGCCTCTTCTGTTCTCATCCATTGGTTGGTGTTCGAGGGAGTCCTATATCCTGTCTCTAATGGTTTCAATTTGTGGCACGTGTTCATTTAAACCATGGCGGTTCTTGTGTCTTGGTCTATCACTCCGATAGTCGGCTCTCGTCGAGTGGTGCGAAAATTTGATCCAGTTCAACATGAATCGAATCGGTCGCAAAGTCCCATCCCTATAAAAATTTCTTCCTGTGCTCCATGTCTTGGTTTACCAAGATTTTCATCTTTTCCAGCGAGAATTTTGTGCTCTTCGTGGGCCTTATATACAGTGATCAGGGGCAGAGGATTATACTTCTGGGTTTTTCACTTAGTGTTTTGATTGCAGTTGTTTCCACTTAGCTTTGTAAATATTGTCAGTCGGTCTCGAGGTCAGTTTCCGTTGAGTACAACTCGTTTTGTGGGTCACAATCATTGCTTTCGGAAAGAGTAATCTGTCTATGAGTTCGGATATGTTCTTGATATAAGGCAAAACGTTCGTTTGTTTAGCCGTTTTGTCTCTGCTCTTCTCGACGCTTCTTCAGGTTTCTTCTGACTAGTTTCCTCAGGTATTCATCGTTCTGTAATAGTCTGAATAATTTTCTTCGCTTTCCTCAGTTCTGTCGTCTTTTATTGTGTCTCCACTTTCTTGAATAAGCTTTGAAAGCAACTCGTCTGATGGTCGTTGTGCTAGTTAAGCACTTAATTCGTACGCATGCCAGTTTTGAGAGCCCTGTCCGCCTTCATCTTCATTAAAACGTCCAAGACAGATAGTACCTTGCTTCCTACCACTTAGGTCATAAAACTGACTGTTGGGATAAAAATAGAAATAAGCACTCATCACCAGGAAAGTAGGTGAAATAAATTAGAACAATTATACGAAGAACCTACTGGGCTGTCACGAGAAGGCTGTCGGTGGCTTCATGAGAATAAGCGGTTCTTCCCTGTTACAATCACACCTTGAGGTTGACGAAAAAATGTGCTATCAGCCAGTACTATTAGCCAGTCGAAAATATGATCTATTTTGGGCTTTCAGCCGCATAATCAAAAACTGATACTGATCCAAATCCCTATTCGTTTTGTTATTGAACTCTTCAATGGACAGAGAATACTAACTAAATTGTCACATTACAGAACATGACCTGTTTGGAAACGACTACTATTGCCCACGTATTAGTAGGTGTAAGCAATCCATAAACTAATCAAACGATGCTGTTTTCTAGATCAGTGTGATGCCATTATATTCCATGTTCCCATACTCCATTGCTGTCGGATTGTCATAGCTGAGGACGTGTCACTTGTCGATTTCCTTTGGCACTGTTCATGGGGCTAATTGCTTTGAGCGTTCGCACGTCTCACTTGAACAGCCGCACACCTGTCGTCCATTCAGTTCACTAGAGATCGTCACAGCGACAATAATAGCTAATATCCTGCAGCCGTTCCTCTCGAAATGAAAACCTATGGTGCTTGGAATGTGTGGAACCTAGATATGATGTTTTCCACGTAGAACGCTGTCTAATGAGGCAAGACTACATGAATGAAGTTGCAATGAAAGAGGCTTTTAGGGAAGGCTATGAGTGATGGTAAACGAAATTGCTGTTACGGAGTATGGAACCGATGGGAACTGATGGTCGACATATCTGAGGTGAGTGAGAATCACTTGTGGCAAGACAATTATTTGCTACGCAAGTTACCTGCGTTTACAGTGAATGATGAACTATCTGCATGTGGGCCGGATCCAACTTGGTTGCGACCCAGTACACGAGCCACTAGCTGCACACATACAGGTAGACCAGTGATCTTCTTTCTACGACCAGTGACATCCAGAGTTTTGAGAGGAGGTCCTTCTGGATTGTGCACGCTTACTTGGAAACTGGTGGTCGGACAGGAGCCATCGTAATCCCATGAAACAGTCACGCCCGATGCATCTTGTTCCGTTACTGCACGTACGTTTTTTGGGGCAGTTGGAACTACAAAATGATATATTAAAAAACGAAACTCACAAACGGTATGAACAGGTTCATTTCCATGAATGGTTTTTCATCTAGCAGGTATATCTATAGACGGAACAGTTTCTTATTCAGAATTTTTGGTATTTCTATACAACATGCCTATTCAAAAGAGAAATAAGTGTGCCTCAAGTTCCAGCTATTCCGTTTGGCTAACGAATCCACTTTTTCCGTGGGTACATCTCGAGCCATTATGCTTCAAACTACTCGGTTTTCTCAGATCCTCTTAATCTCGGTTCAGTTAAGTCCAAGTTTACGTTTTCCTTGACGACCCAGTTAGGCAATGTGCCTTTAGTTATTCTCTGTTTGTTCTTGTTTTGTATTGTTGTCCCCAGTAGTATCATTATTTTTATTCATTTCACGTGGGATTTGCGTTCCATGTGATCCAAATGCAAACAAAGGATGGTTACAGAAGCACTCCAGCTTTTACAAAGTTTTGCCTGTTGTGGTATACGACTTCCACCACAGTTTACAACGCTTTACTACTGCTATTAGTGAAAGAAATTGACCTTTTTCTATGCTTGACGCATTTTGAACAGTTTAACTCTGGCGGCTGGATGCACACTGCTTCAACAACAGGATGTTATTAAGAGTCGAGCTTCGGATGTTCCGAACAATATGACGAATAGATTGAAGGTATTGAGTGAAATAATATTTTGTGAATGTTTTTCGTTGGAATACTAATTGGATCTAAGCTTGTTAACTTGTTTGGATTGAAGCTTGAAAATGGATTCATCGATGAGCAGGCTGTTTCTGATTTGTCGCAGCATTTTGGAAACGATGATTCAATATATATCGATGAGGTCTTAGCGGCAAGGCAGCAAAAAATCGGCCAAGGAATGCGTGCAGGTATCGAAGAAGCGTTTCATGCCTGAATGGAGAAAATCACTTGTTTGTGTAAGACAAGCATGTGGCAGTAACTTGGGGAGCTATATCGGTTATGCTAGGGTCAGTTTTGATGATTGGAGTTGAAAAGGAATGGAAGGGAAATCTATAGATTTTCATTAGATCAGGAGAGCGGGGACGACAGTGTACCTGTAGGGATGGTGAACTCCGAGCTATTCATTTGTGGGCCAGATCCAACTCGGTTTCGCCCAAGTACTCCAACGAGCAATGTCACGCACATTGGTAAATCACTGATTTCCGTGCTACGACCTTTAGTTTCCAAATACTTGAGGGAAGATCCTTCCAGTTTGTAAGCGTTTACGATAAAATCCACGGTGGAACACGCATCGTCATAATCCCAGATAACTGTGGCGCTTGCAATATTTGGAACCGTGATTGCACGAACGTTCTTTGGAAGACCAGGGACTGCAAGACATAAGGAGGCATTACACATCGGCTTTCGACAAATAAAAGGAACTACATGATACTTTGAAATCTATAAGCGTATGTGTGTAGTGATTAAGAAGGTTGTCCGGGGTGTGTGAAGTACTGATGAAAGGAAGAAAGCCCTTCCTGCGTGGTTATTAGAAAATGCTACCTGAACAGCTACAGGGGGAACAAAACTCTCATGTGCATCTTGTTCACAAAACTGAATATCCTGGAAGACCAGGGACTGCAAGACATAAGGAGGCATTACACATCGGCTTTCGACAAATAAAAGGAACTACATGATACTTTGAAATCTATAAGCGTATGTGTGTAGTGATTAAGAAGGTTGTCCGGGGTGTGTGAAGTACTGATGAAAGGAAGAAAGCCCTTCCTGCGTGGTTATTAGAAAATGCTACCTGAACAGCTACAGGGGGAACAAAACTCTCATGTGCATCTTGTTCACAAAAACTGAATATCCATATTCTCTTTAAACGCGTCTTCTTGAACTTTCCTGGATATTCACTGAGTGTTGCTCAAATCCAAGCAAATGTTACAGAGCGATTCCACAAATTCCGTAATAGCTCTCACTTTTCAAGAGACGCAAAGCAGATTTACGAGAAATCATACTACTCGCATGCCTCCCCATCAGTAGTATCACCGTTACACTGATATGCACACTCGAGTTAGACGCTGATTATCGACGTCTGTCTTAAAAAGCAGTATTGTCCCGGCTTTCAAATGGTTGCGCAACACCAGAACGGGGAGCTTGTCAATCTGCGGACGATGCGACACTTGAGTTTCTGTAGTCTAACAACTAAAGCTACGGTACGTCAATCAAGAATATGAATAACATGAATCACCTACCATCAGTAACCCGAAAAATATTTTTAGTTGACTGTATGTAGGAGTAATTTGTTAGCCCGTTAAAAGTTTGTAGGGCTCAAAACAAATGTTAGGAACGCGTGAAGCGGACAAAATACATTTTGATCCACTTTGATTTTCGGGGATTCAGAGCAGGCATGTTGACCTATTCCACCGTTCTGTTTATTCACTGACTATCACATTCTAATTGATATTTCCACAAGTGAAAGCCTCTGCGAAAGTCGTCACACTTTTTTACGAGACGCCGATCACATGGAAGAGTAGCTGGACCAATAACATTGCCCACTTTCTCCAAACGAACATCACTTCTCCCAATCATTTATGTCCCAAAAGATCATAGTCAATATGTCGTTTCGTACTACAGTAAGAAAGCTGGGTGAATCTACTGGTACGCTCCTCTTAAATCGGGTATTTGTAACATTTACTGCTTAGTTGCCATTCCACCTGAGGGACGCACAACGGATAAGATGCTGACATGTTCCGCAAGCCAAGACAGGATAGGTGGGGTTCATGAGATTGGGTTCAAACCGCAGTCTTTCATGTCAATAGGTTTGTGCCCTACACATAGCTGTCCAGAGCTCAGGTTCCCTGTTGACCCTGGCATTGTTGCCCTTGTGTCAATCTTCGTTCTTTCCTATCCTTCTTCCTGAACCACTTGTCAGCTCGTAGTTCTGAACGAATTTATAAATTATAATTCGACCTCTTAAAACCTCTTGCTCCGTCCACCTAACATTCGTGTCCAATATTAGTCGAATCTCTCGAGCTTTTCGGTTCAAATGAATATTGTTCAAAGGTTACTTGATAACTATCTGTTTATCTGTCGTGACCGGATAGGTATACTGTACGGGGACCAACCGCTCT
>NW_008751849.1:994110-1030263 GCF_000715545.1 Opisthorchis viverrini
ACGACCGACGAATGAATGGATATCAAATGCGGTCCACGGACCAAACCGAGGTATCCCTTGACTGGTTTGAATGTGAGTCAATCTTGATCCAGGTCCATAGCTTGGTGCTTCTCGTATCTTCATGAAGATTCTAGCGCAGGCTTGTGGGACATTCTGTGAGCTGTCTCAATCTACCGTGCCTTCTGAAATACCGTATTGAGTGGAGTAGAAAACCAAGAACCGACAAAGAAGTTGCACTCTCGTTGGCAAAACACAACATCCATCTTATTTATGACATACAGCCAGTCTCGTGTTCCTACTTGCTAACAAACTCGCAGTGACCTTATTCGTATTTCGCAACCCAACAGAAAGTTTCGCACTGGTATTCAACTTTATTGCTTCAGCAGTTCCTAGTCCGAGGACTCTTCTGAAATGCCGCTGGATAGTTGAAGAGTGCTTCTTCATTTCTACAATAATATTACTCCGAGATTCATATGCCTAATTTTTTTTCCTGCAGCATCTTTCTCAAATGCTAAAACTGCGATTAGAAAAATGCAGTCCCCTTCAGTGTTAAAGTCTGGATGATACTGTAGCGGACATTCACATGTTCCCTCAACCAGCTTCACCTAATTTGTCCAGTACATGCGTGTGTACTAGATCCCGCGACTGACCTGCTATTACAAGTCAGTTCCTGTTTAGTACGCACGGAACGATTGATGTTTTTTGTACACACGTCAAACTTTCCTGTATAAGGACAGAACACAATTAAACACAAGCACACAAATCACGTGACAAACGCCGTTCCGTCCGCAACTTTAACCGATCACAAGTCAGTTCCTGTCGCTCTTAATAACCGAACATCACGACGAATGAATGGATATCAAATGCGGTCCACGGACCAAACCGAGGTATCCCTTGACTGGTTTGAATGTGAGTCAATCTTGATCCAGGTCCATAGCTTGGTGCTTCTCGTATCTTCATGAAGATTCTAGCGCAGGCTTGTGGGACATTCTGTGAGCTGTCTCAATCTACCGTGCCTTCTGAAATACCGTAGTGAGTGGAGTAGAAAACCAAGAACCGACAAAGAAGTTGCACTCTCGTTGGCAAAACACAACATCCATCTTATTTATGACATACAGCCAGTCTCGTGTTCCTACTTGCTAACAAACTCGCAGTGACCTTATTCGTATTTCGCAACCCAACAGAAAGTTTCGCACTGGTATTCAACTTTATTGCTTCAGCAGTTCCTAGTCCGAGGACTCTTCTGAAATGCCGCTGGATAGTTGAAGAGTGCTTCTTCATTTCTACAATAATATTACTCCGAGATTCATATGCCTAATTTTTTTTCCTGCAGCATCTTTCTCAAATGCTAAAACTGCGATTAGAAAAATGCAGTCCCCTTCAGTGTTAAAGTCTGGATGATAATGTAGCGGACATTCACATGTTCCCTCAACCAGCTTCACCTAATTTGTCCAGTACATGCGTGTGTACTAGATCCCGCGACTGACCTGCTATTACAAGTCAGTTCCTGTTTAGTACGCACGGAACGATTGATGTTTTTTGTACACACGTCAAACTTTCCTGTATAAGGACAGAACACAATTAAACACAAGCACACAAATCACGTGACAAACGCCGTTCCGTCCGCAACTTTAACCGATCACAAGTCAGTTCCTGTCTAGCATGCATCAAAACACACATTTCCACGTTCACTGCAAACGCGCACAAATATATAATGAACCTGACAACACAACACACTCCAACACGCAACGGAGATACGCAAGGCGCACAACACAGCGCAGCATCCCGTGCACGCGGCAAGTCAACAAGACACAACAACGGATCTACCTGACTGGAGTATCTTCAAGAGCTAACCACTCCTGTAGAACATTTCCTGCTCCGCATCTGCAGATCCTTCAAACCAGCGAAGCCTTATCGATGTCATCTTTTATTTCATTGTCATTGTATTTATAAGGTGCACCTAGCATTTGTATTTTTTTCTTAATCACAAACATAAACTTGTTAGTGCATAACACCTTCTGAATTCTAAGCAGTCTAATTATAAGTAGCGCACTAACAATACCTTGAGAAGCGGATAATGCAATTGTCCTAGGAGATTCCCCGGGCAGGTGGGAGTATTACTATCCCGATCTCACCTTCGCCAGCGGCTTTGGACGGAAGTAACTGCAGAGTCAAACACAGCTCATCAGAAGTGACCTATGCGCAAATTTCCTTGACATGAACCAATGCCAAGCGAGATGAAATACATACTATTAGATTTTATAGGGTATTAGAGGAGTGAACGTGAAAATTTAAACGTTTGTTTCGAAGCATAATGATGAGTCCTCTTAACGTGAGTCAGTATCTTGGAAGATCTTACAGTAACTGAGGTTGAAAAATATAGGTCAGTTCGCTCCTGTAAATGTTGTGAATTTCTGCTGGTCCACATCCACTTGGATAACTTTCAGACTGGCCGGAATATCTGCGGTGCGATTTTGCAGGTTTCATTATACAGCGAACCTTAACATGTGAAAACCCATTTTTCAGTTCAGTCACATTTTATTCTCAAGCAAATTTGCGGGGTTCCTTTAAGAACCACAGTTCTTCCGAGAAGTTCCGGAACGGATGAGGTGACTGTCAATGAGAAATCTCACGCGTGAATGGTTGCTGACATTTGTTTGATTACTTCGCGTGGCTGATGCTATCATTTGCTCGATCACTTGATCAGGGCGTCTGCAAACCTTTGAGAAACCCACCAACCACTCGCATTTACAATGTCAAGAGATATTTATCTCCACAATAGCTAGGAAAAATGCTGAACCGTAGATGGACCTCAGGAATTAGCTCTTTCGACCATCCTGGTACAATCCACATTTTGCCTTAAAGGAATAAAAAAGACTGAAAACAAATGGGGTTCAGACGAAGTGAGAAAGAAATGTGGTTGAAACACGCAAGTTACCTGCGTCAATGCTGAACAACGGGCTAGTTGATTGTGGACCGTCTCCAAACAGATTGCGTCCCAGCACTCCAGCTAGCAGCGGTATGCAAAATGGCATACCATCAATCAGTTTGCTGAGACCGTTCGCGTTCACAGTCATCAAGACGGTTCCGTCCGCTTTTTGTACGCTTACTTGGAATTCAGTAGTAGAGCACTCATTTTCGTATTCCCACACAACGGTCAGGCTTGACACGTTGGGCGTTGTTTGTGCGCGAACGTTCCTTGGTGCACTGGGAACTGGAAGAGAATAAGTTACAGCGTAAAATAAACAGAACAGTGACATTGGACATACCAAAATGTGCTGATAAACCTTTCGGAAATGAAATCATTTAGACAGGGTCCTTTGAATTCCAGCTTAGACTCATACACTCTGAGGATCAATTACCTGTTCCAGCAGACCAGATTTCAAGTCAACGGCTTTGACTTCCGAAAATGGGAAACAAAAATTCGTGCAGTGTTTTATTCATATTTATAGTTCGTGTACATTTTGTCTCCCCTACTTGGTACAGTCAGGCTTTTTTTCAAACGGACCACAAGGAATGAGCGTAAAATAACGAAATTGTGTCTGGACGATGGCGTGTAATATTACCAAACACTGGCATTCATGGTGGATGGGATGGCTGGATTTAAGTTGAATGACTGTTTACGTGGGATTGGGGAATTGAAAGAAGATAAGTTACCTGTATGAATGGTAAATGGCAGGCTTTTTATCTCCTGTCCAGATCCAAACGCGTTACGTCCAAGCACTCCAATATGCAAAGGAACACAAGTCGGCAGGTTCGCGATATCGACGTTACGATCTTCGGTGTCCAACGTTTTCAAGGAAGAACCATCCCGATTGTAGACGCTCACGCGAAAATCAACTACACTGCATACGCCATCGTATTCCCACAGAACAGCCGCACTGGTCACTTTGGGCGCCACTGTCGTCTGGATGTTCTTCGGAGGATTTGGAACTGCAACAGAGCAAGAAAAGATCTTGAACCGGGTTCCATTGGAAACGATGCAATTACAATGCTAATGAAGGGAATCATAGCTTCGTCCCATCTATTCGAACTGGAGTAACTAGGATGCAACCGAATATTTCACGCTGGCTAGCCAATCACTGTTTTATGACATAACAAGAGTTCAGTTGCAAGTAATAGGTTCTCATGCTACAGCTGAAATGAAATTGTCCAAAATTAAACGGACTGGTACGGGTCTGGCTTCTGCACCAACCGCACAGCTCGTATGGTGGATATACAAAGAAGGTGTGCAAAAGGGGGGTATAGTGTCAAGCAACAAAGGAGATGTTCCTATTGATAGACAGAATACAACATGCTGTAGATGGAATTCGGACTTGAAAGTTAGAGTAACAACTCCTGGGGATCAACGGTGAAAATAACCTTATTATTCTTCCACTCTTTTGGACCTTAGCATGACTTGTTTCAGATTCAAGATTTGAGACAAGAAGGGGTGCTATCTGGACCCTACTAAGCAATTCGTTTAGGTCACTTCTGTAGAAGACGTCGTGCCCAAATGCAACGGTGTGGTGTGAAAAGGAGAGACCCAATATTTCTTTGTGGCAAAACCCTACTGTGAATTAAAGTGAATTGATTGAATTATGCCGCAATACAAACCAAATCGTGCGCATAAAAGTTGAAGCGGCAATAACCACCTGCGTCTATCGTAAATGAGGTGCTGTTCCTTTGTTGTCCAGATCCGATCCTGTTCTGAGCCAGCACTCCAGCTTTCAGTGGCACGCACACCGGTAGGTCGGGGACTTCGGCGCTACGGCTGCTCTTGTCCACATTGACAAGGGCCTGTCCGTCTGGTTTGTGTACCACCACTTGAAAACCGGTAACTGGACAGTCGCCATCATATCTCCACGAAATAGTCGCTGTCGGCGCATTCGGTACCGTAGTTGCGCGAATGCCTTTTGGGGGGTCGGGAACTGTAAGATAATGAAGAGCGCAGTGAATAAGATTTCATAAACCAATTATTAAGAAAATCGATTCGGCAGACTGCTACAGCGGTGTTTTGAGGTTTCTCAAGCTTAATTACCTTCGAACCTGGTGGGGGAAATTCTCCAATTTTCATGAATAAACTCAATGTTTACTGATCTATATCGATAAAAATTTAGACATACGGTGAAAACATCAAATGATATCTGGTGTGCAGTTTGGATTCACAGAGTGGTTAAGATGTGAACTCGAAAACAAGCCGTTTTATAAAGTTACTCGGTGACTTCGTATTTCAATCTCCCAATCACTGCTAATTACGAACGACTTTTCAAGTTAAGGGATGAAAATGGAGGCAGTTCCCCATTCGCTCGGCTGAAATAAAGATAAGATAAAGAAAAGACAAATAAATAAGATCTCATGAAATTGTCACTAGTTTCCGGAATTTTTTTAAAATTTTTCGTTGTCTGCGATATCCACTGCCTTTTTCCACAGGAAAATACAGTCCTTGTGTAAGTTTATGCAAGGTTTTTAGTGCGTTAGTCGACCTTTTGTACTGAAAGTTTCGTTCCTATTCAATGGCGTGCTTCGAGTTGCAACTGAATGTGTCATGTGACTAGCGCAACGATTAAGCTTTGCTTACAAGCATGGCCTGAATATTTTGGTGCTGCATTGATGACAGCAATGGTGAGAACAACTCGGTGAAATGTATTCATTATACATACCATGGCGTTGCGACAGAGAAACAGCCGCTTTTGATGTACAAGGACGTCAAGTTTCGTGCTTGCAGGGGAACGAGGCTAGGATGTGCAACTTCTGTGCAGTAGAAGATTAGACAGGAGTGATCCTACCTGGGTGAAGAAGGCTGCAGAGCGTGTTGAAGCAGTGAGCTAGTATATGGATTCGTAATGTTCGGAGTTACAAATTATAGGCCATACTGAAGTTGTCCAATGGGTTTCAAGTGTCTGTGACGCCACCTGACTGGGAAGTCTTGAGTCGCAGGTCAATCGATCGTCAAAACCAGAACTGGGTCATCGTCCGGTGAGTCGAGCACACCAATCATATCGCTCAAACTTGAACGTGTTCGCCTGTTCAGACGTGAAAATTCAGATGCGTCCAAAGTGCGTTGGTGGAATAGTGGTGACACGCTCGAGTCGCACGACAGATGTCCGGAGTTCAAATCCTGGCATAGGTATTAGATATACGCTACTGAAGAGCTCTAATAGGAGCAAAACTGTAGTCCACTGCTTCACTTTGGTATGGACTCACCAGAATAATTAAGCCAGGACAGGACGAGGACTGGTCAAACGAGAATGGTGTGAATATGAACATGCTGAAAAAGCGGTGAGTTCGATGTCAGCTCAGACAGGAGAGGAAGCGTACAGCGACACAGCTGACTAAAATAATTGGTCAGTGTGAAAACGCAAGTCATAACTGGATTAATGACATCTTTTGCAGATCTTTATTCCTTTTGAGGAGGCCAATCTATCCTAAAAATTCGGAAAGCACCGTACAATTGTTTTATCCGTAGTGGGAATCACCAACGTTGCGAAGCTCTTCGAAACTATGATGTTTTCGAACTCGGTAGCTCCCGGTTAGTTGTTTGAACTCTTGAACTCTCGACTGCAATCAACAGACCAGCAACGTTCTGAACTCACACAGCTTTGCAGTGCCTCAAAATTTTTTAGCGCAGCTGAACTTTACTCGATTCTGTGTTCTCAACGCTCAAGTTCGAACAACCACCCTACTCAAACTAAATTCCCCGAATTCACACAACCTACCTGCAGCTATGGTAAATATCGAGCTATTCGTTTGTGGACCTGATCCGAATTTGTTACGTCCCAGAAGTCCGACAACCAGAGGTACACACACTGGCAGATCAACAATTTCTTTGCTACGACCGCCTGATTCCAAAGATGTTATGGAAGTTCCTCCGGAGTTGTAGACTTGTACTTGGAAATCATCAACGGTGCATTTGCCATCGTAATCCCATGAGGCAGTCACGCCGGCTACATTCGGTACAGCTATGGTGCGAACCGTTTTTGGAGCATTGGGGACTAAAAGGAATAGATAAGAAAACTGCATAAATTTCCGGCAACATACAGCGACTCCATCACAAACGGAGGCACAAAACATTATATGATACGTAAAGGAAACTACTCCCAAGGTTGCTGAAAACTCTTTGAAGCCCACGATTCGGTTTCGCCCTTCTTAAGGCTCATCAGGTAGGCGCATTTTTGATTTCATTTTGCTGCTGTGATTCTCGCTATATGGTAATCGCGTAGGTCGATTTCACTTACGGAAAGCAGTTTCCGCAAAAACTCACCACGGAACATCGACTCCATCACAAACGGAGGCACAAAACATTATATGATACGTAAAGGAAACTACTCCCAAGGTTGCTGAAAACTCTTTGACAGCCCACGATCGGTTTCGCCCTTCTTAAGGCTCATCAGGTAGGCGCATTTTTGCTTTCATTTTGCTGCTGTGATTCTCGCTATATGGTAATCGCGTAGGTCGATTTCACTTACGGAAAGCAGTTTCCGCAAAAACTCACCACGGAACATACCGGTTGAATAGTTTTCGCAGATTTATTTCCACGTTTTAGTTCATAGGGAACTTAGAACAGCAATCGAGAAGAACTGTCTGACTGATGTCACCATGTATGACGGTCATATTGTGGTCCCTTTAGATGAAGTTACTCTTCGAATATCTGGGGAACGGTCTTTACAAAGGACGTTTAGTTGGCAAGCATCTTTACATAAACTGGAAATATGTATGTATGTATATACTGCATTAGTATGCACCTTATTGTATGTGCTTATTTACCTTATTACATATAAACCTTGCATACACACCTTATTAGGAGGCAATGTACTTTTGAACTCATATCACGGTTGTTCAGTCGGCGAGCCCTTTTCGATTGCACATTTAGCAGAATCAGACCTATATTTCTAAACTGGTTTAACAACTAACAAAGCGTAGAAAGACAGCGGAATACAAGTCTTCAATACAATTTTCACTCAGGCGAAAACCTATTCTCCTCGCGTGAAACGACGCCAAAGTAGACAGGACTGAGCATAGGTTTGGTAAAAGTGCGACATATACAACATTCGCACCGTTCTGCGTTACAACATACAAGCAAACGGAACAAAAATGAACGCAAATACAGTAGAGGGAACTGTCCATGTGCCAAACAGGGCAGCATCAAAGAAAGCCAGCAGAACGAAAAGTTACCTGCATCTATCATGAACTCGGGACTGTTTTGTTTTGGCCCTGGTCCAATTTTGTTTCGGGCTAGTACTCCAGCCAGCAACGGCACACACGTTGGAAGGCCATCAATGCGTATACTAGTTTTGGTTGTTTCCAAATTCTTCAAAGAACGACCATCCCTGTTGTGTATTTCTATGCGGAATTCCGTGGCTGGGCACTGCCCTTCGTATTTCCAAGAAACAGTTGAAATGGCCTCAGTGAGTGATGGAACAATGTCAATACTTTCTAGGGCACTGGGAACTGAAAAGTATCGGAGAAAGTGGAGAGATTACCAAAAGTAAAATACATGGGAAAGGTCACAATGCTGAAAAATTAAAGAGATTTATCTGACGGCTAAGTATGACCGCCAATCCAGATGTTTGATTATTACAAAGATAATCTTTCCGGTATGACGGCGCTGGTCATCGGTCCAAAAACCTATTTCATTAATCGAGGTAGTACAACCTGACTCGGCGATATAAAACACGAAAGTTATTGTTCATAAGGCCTTGTTTTGAGGTTAATCGGCTTGTTTTTCTCTTGAAGATATTCGACAGAACGCCAGTCCCTCCAAATACAAGTTAACACTCTGAGCCGGCACTGAAAACAGACTATTAGTATGTGGTGGCACGTTTATCACACACTCTCTCCACAGAGTTCCAGTGGCAGACATAACTATCGAAATAACTATCGTCGAACTGTAAGAACCACAAAAGCATGTCTGCAATAAAGTCTTCTGCGAGCTGACACAATGGTCGTGGTTTACGCTGGTACAACTGAGTAGCAACAGTAGGTGGAAAGAATGGTGAAGCCGCACCCCAACATCGACAGCGTCTGCGGAGACTTATACACACACTGATAAGACCATATCACGAATACCCGGTTTCTTCAGAAGAGAGAAATGTAATCACACCAAGTTGCTCTGGTTGAGTCTTGTGAAACAAACGATACCTGATGTCACGCCAAGACGACTGCTAAGTGGTTGACTGAAGAATGATCTGTGAGACAGTGGGAGGCCAAAAGTACGGTATAAGAATGGATTTCTCCTTAGCCATCTTTCGTGTTTATTCGGCGTAAAAAAACTCACCTTGGCACAGACACTTGACGAAAGAGCAAATAAGTGCGGGGAGAACGCAATACTCGAACGCAACCGTTGTGTGTGTCGAAATACCGTTTGCAGCGAGTGTACCAAAATTACGTGGCTGCTCAAGCAATGAACACATCTGCATGTGTAGTTCTGAACTTGTGGCCACCATCGATCCCACGATGCGCTGATAGGCTAGTTCATTCTAGTTGCTAACAAAACAGTTTACGCACGGCATCTGAATCGCATGTTAAGCCTGACAACCGAAACGGTTAGTCCCTTATGTGACTGCGTAGTAATGTGCCCCGGAAGTGCGGTAGTATATTAAAGCGTAAAACCATTGAAAGATGATAATATTGATGGCTTCTTCTATGGTGAGGTTTTAGTATCCCGAATTTTAACCTTGTTGTCTAAGTCAGCTGACAGGTTGGATCTGGGATGAGCATACCGTGATGGCTGGGAATCAGTGGACGATTTGACGAGATCTTAGCCTATTCCGCGTAGCGGAGAAGTCATACAGTTTAGTCGAAATGGTTGAAACATTGAGGGAGAATTCTCTGTCTTATCCGGAGGGATAAAAATATACCACTTGGCGGCCTGTTGATAACAGCACGTGATTTTCATCCGAGATTTGCAATAACCAATCAGATTGCTCAACAAACGCTACGTGAAAGGAAGTTAGCAGTTGCGTCACGTGCAGATTACGCAACGCATGGCTTGCAATCAGCCAGTCTATGTAGCACGATGTCCTTGCAACAGTCCACGCAAACACATCAAACAGAACTCGGGAGATATGAGGTTTCAAAAAAAAAATGAAGAAAACACAAGTTAAGCAGTTTACCTGCTTCTATGCTGAATGATGAGCTGTTCGTCTGTGGACCTGATCCGATCTGATTCACCCCAAGTACTCCTATCAGTAGTGGGGTACACGTTGGCAAATCGTCAATAACCGCCTGGCGACCGCTGCTCTCCAACGTTTTTAGGGAAGATCCCCCGGGTTTGTAAACGCTTATCCGAAAATTGGTGATCGGACACGCACCATCGTAGTCCCATGAAGCGGTAACACTTGGTACATTTGACACAGTTGTTGCCTGAACGGATTTGGGAGCACTGGGAACTGCAAAAGTTTGGAGGACAGTATGAAAGCCAAAATTCAATTGAAACGCCTGGAGTCATTCTCGCATCATGGTGATTAAAACTGTTGATGGTTACCAGATACTCCTTACGGTTTAATGCCCGAATAGGCTTCAAAGTCTAATTTTATCTACAACGGCTTAAACGAGAGATCCACGACGATAAACAAGTGAGGAATTCCTGGTGGGATTGTTCAGTTCTAGTACGTCTCTGTGGACAGAATCCCATTGTTTTCTGATAACCTGAATTATCCGGTGTTTCATGAGCTTAGGACGAGACTTTGTTTTAACCGTAAAGATGGTGGTTGTAGCCAAAATTCCACAAGTATAAATTTCTCCGCAAGGCTCCTTCAGAGTCAGTTTTCAAACAGAATGCTTGTTGTAGCCACGCTTGTTTATGACTGACGATAAGTCGGTTGCTCTTTCAGGACTAAACAACTTTTCGTGGTTTTAAAAGCTGAGCAAAAGTTCCCTATTTGGCAGTCAATTCCCTGAAATTCATTTGCCATTCATTTTCCAAAATGATGACAGGAAATATGAGGCTAAAACGACCCCTAGTCCACTAGGGCATCCATGACCATAGAACGTTTCTGGAAGTATCACTAATTTTTATGCATCACAAATATTTGTGATGTCCGAAACTCACCTTTGATTTACTTTTATTGTTGCAAATAGCTTCTTCCTGATTTTGACCACGTAACATTCGATCATATACCCTGCTGCTGCGATCCTCGTCAGAATCACGACCGACATTCACACAAGTGCACACAAAACTCAAAGCTCGACAGTGTTATAGTCAGCTTCCTCCCTCACTGACTTTGAACAGTAAAAACTATGCTTCCTAAAGCTAATGAGGCCTTAGATATCCCGATAAATTCACGAAGAAGAACTGGTCCCTCAAGTAGGAGTACTTCTGTGGTCAGTGTTAAACCGTGTGATACCGTCCTGGACATCGTTGCCTCGTTCTGAAGATGATTACTCCCAACTCGATATTAACCCTTAACAATGATTATTCTGAAATTCTACAAAAAGCAGTCTGATGAGAATTCCAAGTCTAACCAAAAATGCCACCAGCAATGATGGGCTCAATTGAAACAAAAGCCATCTCAGCTTAGCTGGGACACCTCGGAAACTGTTAGTCTACGAGGATAAGCCAGTGCAAGATTCCCGTGATAGAATATCTGGCCTTACCTTAAAGCAGATGATAGCACTGAGAAACAGGCTTTCATTGTGCCTCTTGAGCAAAAGTCCCCAACCCTCCTTAAGCACATTTTGAAGTAACATACTTCATTTCCAGAAGGCATCAAAAGTGATTGAGTAGATAAACACTCATAGAATTGACTATTTAGTTGTTCAGGGTTTCAACGCTCAGTAGCATATTGTTGATGAAAGGTCCTGGTGCAATATCTTCGGTTGGAGCTTTCTGCTCCTGGAGTAAAGTTGTAGAGTGTTGGTTATCATCCCTTCAACGTTTATCTTCAACCACTTTACCAGAGTTTTGTTGCCATCTCGTAAACCTTTGTTTTCAACCGCTTTCACAGTTCGGTTACTAACTTATCAATGTTTACCTTCAACCACTCACATAATCTGTTTAACGCATGCATACCCACTGTTTCACTCCTGTTCGGATTACGTCATGAACATTTCGCCCCACGACCTACCGAGATTACTGGAATCTTATCCTAAGACAAACAACGCAAGCGCATCCTCACTCACAACGTAAACTTATATATATGCGGAACAACCACAGCAGGAGGCCGACGCTCGTCACTTCACACAGCACCTTGACCGGGGTCACTTCAAACCTACGCATGACTCACTGTGCAGGAAAAGCCTGGGCTCGATATCGTTTTGGATTAAACGACAAGAAACCGGCCACATCTCAACATACCCCGTCAGGACCCGCATTCAATTCCACTGCGTCCTACAAACCTCGGCTGCATCTACCACAACTTATCAAACGAAGAACTCGATAAATCTCTTATTCCTTTTGTGTGTTATTCAGCTGTACTAGTGTCTCTGGTAACCACTATACATAACTGTCTATTGTTGATGTTATTCACATTCTGATATTACTTCGAGTAAAAGACAATAGCACTAACAATAGAACTAATTGCGGAGCTTAATCGTCAGATCACAGACCACACTGGGTTGGACTCTCGAAGCTTCTATAGAACTCCCGGAACTCGGGGAAAAGTACCTCCATGTGGGATCATGTGGCAGTTTTATGAGGCCAACTTTCGTCAAAGCCCTCACAGTTCATTCACTTTGGGTGTCTGATCTCCATTTATTCGTTCAAGTGGACGTGTAATCTGACATTTTGCTAGCTCTAAGGGTCGAGCACAGAAAGCCTAAAGAAAGAAATTCTTTTGCCTACTTAAAGGTACAGTGTCTGAGTCGAAAGAAATTATCAATTTTTGGACAGTTCTGTAAACAGAAAGCGGTTTGGATCACACACTGGATCATTAACTAAACTCGTAACAAATGTGAGTTAACTCACGTTTAGAAGATAACACGTATGCTGAGCAAAGAGTAACAATTTACCTGAGGCTATACTAAATGTTGAGCTGTTCTTTTGCGGACCAGACCCAATTTTGTTGTTTCCAAGCACTCCAACCACTAGTTCAACACACACGGGCAACGGGCTGATTTCCTTGCTCCGCTCGATAGTATTCAAGGTCATTAGGGCAGATCCACCAGAATTGTACACGTTGACGACGAAATCGGTAGTTGTGCACGTGCCGTCGTAAGCCCAAGAAACAGTCGCTCTTGTGACATTGGGTGTTACGGCCACGCTTGGCAAATTTGGACTGTGTGGGACTGGAAGAGATTGTACAAAACAGTGAAGTTAATTCACTTATATGGAGTGAAATAGAGGCTCTGGGTTTCACACCCCGAGCGTTTAGGATTGATAGCGACGTAAGTAGAATTTTGTACGGTGGATGAGCGAATTAAGTATTTTGCTGTGCCTCAATACGGTGTTACACGATGTTTTAATTCATTGAAACAGCGGTCTGTACAAATGTCTTTCCGTTCTTGTACTGTCCCGAAATGGACAGTGGATACATCAAGCAAAATCGTCAAGGCACTGTGATATTGGAAATGGGAGCAAGACAGTGAGGGAACTAGGCAGAAATATGGTACACAAGACAAGCTTTCTAGCTCTACCCCATCAAATCTTGTTCATTGCTTGGGCCACGACTAACGAATTGCACAACGTAGGCCGTACACATTCGCGTCACACCGTGCCCCTGTCCCAGAGTGGAAAAGAACGAATTCACAGGCTATCGTGTACCCGGGTTCGTACCATTAGACCACACACGTCCATACGCCAGGGGTCATTGTTTAGTGAAGAGCCTCAGAAACGCGAGGCGATAATGCTGCCCGTGAGTCATTTTAGGGTATCTCGTCGTAGTACAATAAAGCCTACAGACAGCTAGAAGTACTGCTTGGTAAGTTTCCATAAAACTAGTTACAATCTGAAATTTTCCGCACCAGTGCTAACTCGTTCACTTACCGATCTGTGCGACAGTCTTGAATCGCAGACAATATTAAGAGCTAGGGAACAAAACGTCGTAGAAATGCCATGCTGGATAAGATAGTGTTACAGATGGATAGTGGAGGCGAGATGGCCCAAGTGGTTAGAGCGCGAATTTACTGACCGAAAGGTCTGTGTGTCGAACCCGACCTCCGTCACTCGACTTCCCCTGTCTAGGTTTGGGCAACCTACAAGTATCCCAGCCCTCGTGCAACCTTCGGATGGCATGGCAGTTAGGCACCGAAAGGGTGCTACAGATGAACGATTCTACAGATGTATAATGCCTGTATTCGAGTCACCACAGAGAAATCAGTATAAACTATTAGAAAACCCGTATTTTGCTACAGATGAACGATTCTACAGATGTATAATGCCTGTATTCGAGTCACCACAGAGAAATCAGTATAAACTATTAGAAAAAGAAACCCGTATTTTGAACTCGGATGGACTCAGTTGTCAAACTGGTAGGAATAGCCAATTCCCACAAATCATTTCGGCAATATGTGCGAACATTTCGAGTATAGATGTTTTTACGTACCATTCGGTAATGTTTGTTTTAGTTTTATCCGTAGAACGGCAGGTAGTTCAAGTCTAAACTTCAGATTGTGCATAGGTACTGAATGGTAAGATATGTTCAATAGTATGCGGATTGAACGGGTGTAATTAGTGATTCAAAACCGATTTTAAGGCTGGCAAATGATACGTTATCAGATTAAGTTCGTCAGTCAGTATTTGGTATGCGCTGGAGAACGCTATCTTGGCTAACCACATTTTTTCGAATTTTTCACCTTGCTGTCCTCAGATGTTCACTGAATTTTCCATCCATACTGATTTGTTGCCCACAGCGTTCCCACGAGTTTATGTTGGGTGTTGAGAGTCCTCGAAATGGTTGAATTGTACTTGAAAACCACCTTCAAATAGTAGTGCTTCAAGGTCATGGTTGCTGTGCTCAAGGTAGATCAATGGTTACGGCGCAAAGCTGCCAACTGGACGATCAATGGTTTGAACGCAAAGCTTGGATTTTGACAGCTTCCTTCTCGATCTACTCAACAGGACTGTACAATAGCTTCCATGTCTCTTTTGAGTCACATGACAGCAATATACCAAAAGGGTGAAACATCGGAGAGGTTGTTTTTCTCGTGGCATCAATAAGTCATGATTCCCGAGATGATAGTATTGATTTTGTCTTGTCTACTAGAAACACATCTTCAGGTTTGATGTGCAAAATGATGTGAAGTAGACCGAGGTTGGTGGCCTACATAAAATGAGCCGCTTTAGCTTACACAGTAATTCACCAATAAATGCTCTTAACCTAGATGTCTGGGTGACTAGCGAACCAGGAATGTATTATCTATGGTTGTGAAATGGTTAAATTGCATGCACCCCTAATCAAGACCCGCTGGAGTAAACACTGTCGTGATGAATGTGGACAGTCTGAATTCTGTGAGATGAATAGCATGTCGAAATCCGGACAAGGAACTTTCTTTGGCCCAGATCGCCAATTGATTCCGAACGACGGTCATTTAAAAAAGCAGGCTTTGTGAATACTTCTCTTTTGGTTTTGGTTCAAACGTGTTGCGTCTCTTCTGCAGGACGTCGCCCCGAAAATACCGCCCTGTGGCCTGGATAGGGTTGGCAGAAAAGGTAGTCCTGGAACATGTTTTGACTCGTATGAATATTCCCTTGTATGCAGGTGTTCTTCAGTAGTTTTCACCTCACTTACACCTACATTCTGTGACGTGCATGTATCACCCATGCATATACCACTTCCATTTTTGTCAGGCTCTCAAGAACACAGGTCAGCAATCACACGTGACCTCTAGACCAAATAATTGGTACAACCCTCATGAGTACCCTCGGTTTCTGTCTAGTTTATGTGAGTATTCCGTCGAGTTTACACATTACCGCCACTAAGCCTGTCCATTGACATGGTTTTTAATCTTCTTACCGTAAAAAAGAGGAAATTAAGCACTTCATTTCGGTGAATGTTCTGGGCCTGTCTGGATTCATCGATACTCCTGTCCTACATTTGTTGCAATTCCACGGTTGTCGGCCTACCGAATAGGCTTTGTATAACAAATGCTGACGGCCTTATCCATGTTTATCGACCATCGTCAAGGTTCTGGACGTTTAAGGGTCATCATATCTAGTGGCACTGATAACTACACAATAATTGCCCCACCACATTTGGATCAGGACATCCTCCAGGCCATGGCTAATCCATCTGGCGTTACATATTCTCGTATCAAGCGACACCCACATTTTCGCAAGTCCTACACACTAAAAGCACCTAAATTTGTCTTTCTCTCCCATTGTGTGGCATAGTCTTGCCTCAGGAAACATGCTTTATTTTGAGGTTGCTAAACTAACATCTGGCCAATCTTTTGGGGAGCTCTCTCATCGGCCGTGTTATTTGAGATATCAGACAAACCAGCAAAGACCACCTTCGATGTCCTATGTCTGCACTGTATCCTGAAAAAATAATTCTTCGACACAGAAATAGTTAAAAAGCGCCTCTGTTCAATAATGTCAAAGCTTTGACGCAAAGCATGTCCGATAAATACCTGAATACTGATGATAGCCATACAATAGATCGGGAGCAATGTGATCAAAACACGTGACAACCTACTTCCTTCTATGGTGAATTCCGAGCCTTTTGTTTGGAGACCAGCTCCTAACTGATTGCGTCCTTGAACTGCCGCATAAAGCGGTAGACAGACGGGTAGATCGGTGAATTCCGCGCTGCGACTGGTTCCCGTTAATGACTTTAGCAAATGACCGTCCGTTTTATGGACGCTTACGTTGAAATCGACAATCGGACACGCGCCGTCGTATTCCCACAAAACAGTCGCATTTGGTGTGTTTGACGTGGTTATGGTTCGAATCGAAGTTGGCTGATTGGGAACTAAAATAGATTTAAAAGCACAATACAGATAGGAGCATCGTGATGTTAGAGAGAGGGCGACAGAGAAACTAATGACCCAAATTATGCAGAACATTTACCTGCCATGGTAAGACCTCTCTTCGTAATTCACGGAGCAAGATAAATCTGGAACTTGTTCCAGCGCGGTGCAGTTTGGATTAAGTCTGTCTCATAAAAACGGACGGTGTCATGTCACTAGAAACACATTACTATCCAGCAACTCTGTATATTTTCCTAAGTAATCAAAGGAGTCAGATAACTGGAATTGCAGCGAATCCGAGAAGTGTTGCCGGCAAAAGTTGAGTCTCAACCTAAAAAGGGTCTGGAGAATGTCCGACATACAGTAAGTTTGTGTCTCTGGGATATATCAGTGGGAAAGTACGTCCGGTACTGACCGCTTATCTGTGTTTAGCGAACTACACTCATTTGCATACCAATCTGGTTTTGACGGGACACTCACCACGAACCCAGTACAATCTCTCTGTTATGGTGTGCTTAAGATGTGCTTAGTTGAAAACCACATGGCCAACCGAATAGGCTACTTGCAGTTAGGGTCATGCATTCCGAACAGTATTCAGTTGTGCTGTTGCTGAGATTCTGCCTACAAAATGCAAATCACCGAATGCTCCGCTTTGAACGTGTTGAGCGTCCGAGTGCGTTACTACAAGGTACAAGTTAGAAATGTCAGACTTCAGGAACGATACGTTGGTCGAGTGGATTCTGTCAGGACGCGCCCAGACATGGAAAAAGTACATGTGCAGAGAGTGACGCATCCCCAAGGTCACCATCGTTACTACACTTTCGGAAAGCAGGTGCGTTGGCGGAGCTCACCAAACACCGTTTAGCAACTTAAGACCAGTGGGGTGGGGCTGAAATTGTTCACGACCGGAACACCGCCATTGGCTGTACAGAACGAACAAGTGAACGACCAAATTTGGCCATTTAGTCATCCTATATATTTACGCAGAAGCTCTGTATGTTTTGTCCTGACAATACGGCCGTGTCCCAACTCCTCTGTCTTCTCCATATCGCGTAGTCTGGCAGGCTCAGTGCAGGCGTAACCAATAGACGGCCACCCACGATACAACAGATACTCCACTGTAGTAAAAGAGTGCGAGTTCCATATCTCATAACTGGCCTGGGATGTGGAAATACAGCAGCCTAATGTGTCCTTTTATTCTGCGTGAAGCAAAATACTGTAACGAACCTATCTTTTAGGGGAAACAGGCCAAAGGCGGAATTCATCAGAACTGAATGAAACGGAATGGCATTTAAAATAAGGTCACACTAGTACTGACGTGACAACTTACCCGCGTCTATGGTAAATGTGGAGCTGGTTTTCTGTTCTCCGGATCCGAACTTGTTTCGTGCCAGTACTCCAACCAAAAGTGGCACACACATTGGCAGGTCTCCAATTTCCACAGTACGTTCTTGGGTGTCCAGGGTTTTCAGAGGAGGTCCGTCTGGCTTTTGTACACTAATGCGGTAGTCGGTAGGGGTACAAGCACCATCGTACTTCCACGAGACACTCACGCTCGCAGCGTTTGGTACAGGGACTGCACGAACGGCTTTTGGCAGACTCGGACCTGAAAGCACACATACGATCCCGATGTATGAAACGTACCACCGGTACGGTTGGATGGGAAAGGTGAAAGAATTCCTTTCACGTTTGACTGGTGAGACAAGGAAATCAGGCTGCCTTCTACGCTTGGAGATCAGTCCGAGATATCTGATATCACTATGAGTTTCAAAGTTTCATCAACGCCCAACTATCTTCAGATAAGTTTGAAAGATACTTGGTATTTATATCGCTTAAGTTTGAATTTAACCAGTGACAAATTTAGAGGATGTATTTTCAGCTTTTCTGAGACTCTTAAAAGTGTCCTAGCAATTTGTATTTATTTGTAAAAAGATGCTCTCCAGCTTTCGCGAACGGTGACGAGTCTACGCTTGGAGATCAGTCCGAGATATCTGATATCACTATGAGTTTCAAAGTTTCATCAACGCCCAACTATCTTCAGATAAGTTTGAAAGATACTTGGTATTTATATCGCTTAAGTTTGAATTTAACCAGTGACAAATTTAGAGGATGTATTTTCAGCTTTTCTGAGACTCTTAAAAGTGTCCTAGCAATTTGTATTTATTTGTAAAAAGATGCTGCTCTCCAGCTTTCGCGAAACGGTGACGAGTGAGCAGCTGGTTAGAGCACGAATCGTACGTTTCTATCGTAACTTTCACTTAACCGCATAGGAGCAGTTTGCATATGCGCTGACCCATAGCTCACCACCTGAAGTCCCTGTTTTGCTAGCATCTTATCGGGGATCTTCGATAACAAAGAAGGCCTTCGGAGGATTCACAAGCTCTGGAATAAGACAAGTATGAAAACGAACAAGCAAGTAATCTGGCGCTATTTTGTTATCCTACAAGCACTTGCTATGAAAAACATACTTGCTGTAAGAAATGCCTGAGCATAGCTGAATGTTGTGTTCAACTACTTGTCGGGAAATTGCGGAGTGTAATCTTTCTGGAGTTTTGTCAGATAGTCTCTACTGGTGAGTGTACGGTGCTTGTCGCCTTAACTGGTTTTGTGTGGGGCGCTCCATTGAAACGAATAAGTTTTTACACCTACCTACCCTATCGTTCAGCTTATTCTTGCGAATTATTGGACTGCACACACCAGAATATCTGCAACGGTTATTACTAACTTTAACTGAATATAAGTAGTCCACTGATATTTTGGAAGATGTTTGTTCACACCTCCTAGCCAATGTAAATTTATACTCTTCAATTTATAGGTTCACTGAATTCGCTTTATTTTCGTTCGTGATGCCATGGTTACAAGATACAAATACGAGACACTGATCTACTGTTGGAATTCCATATTGCGCGCATTGCTGGTGGAATGCAGCATATTTCTTAAACAATTCGGTGTACTATTAAATAAAACCACTGTAGGGAACTCGGAGCATCCAGCCTAGTTAATTTCTGTTTAATCCATATCACGGGGGACTAATCTCTGCGTCTTTACTTGTCAGTCGACCAAGAGACATTTTTAAGCAGCAAAGGGGTTGACTGAGCCGTCTAGATTCTATAGTGTTGCTTCTAGTAAACATAAACTGAGCCTGAGCGTTTGTATCAATTAGTACACCAGTCTGTTCACCAACGCTTGAGCGCTAGAAACGGTCACCTTATTTCAGGTCAACGTCGGAAGCGAAGTCACAAACAGACAAGAATGCGATAGGACGAGTTCCACAGAGAAGAAGCAGGCGATTATATTGGAAAGGCTTTTACAGTCGGGTGTATTCTTGGAATGTCTAGCGTATCAATTTCCGCAGCCCATTCAGCAACAGTGCCTCGGAGATTAGAGTGATTTAAGGCGAAAGTGAACTGCATGCTTAAAATCTATTTAATTCTTTAGCATCATATTCCAGCCACACAACGGGACATTGTGAACCCTCTTAGCTGTCGGATGTGAAAATTAATTGCGATCGCACATTCAAAATTATCTATCGATTTCCTGACGTCTCATTTCGGTTCACCGTACTGCGGCTGCACTCAGCACCCGAATCTGTGAAGAAGCAATGACTTCACACACACACACACACCGCGCGTATATCAATTAGTTTATTCGAAAAAGACCTTGGAAATACTGCGGCCTTATACATTTCGAGCATAAGACGGTACCATCCACTTCATACGATGTGATATATCAGTATGCGCATTGAAATTGTGAAACTCTATTATTCCCTTGGTGAAAGCGCCAGCGCTGCACTTCGTGGTTACAAAGTCAAACATGGTCTCATCGAAGATCCATTCACCGTGTCGACCATTACACGCTTCACTGCGAAATTTGAGTCCACTGAATCCATATTGGATTTTCCTGACAAATGGAGAAAGTTTCTGAGTGATGAAAAAGCGTCCATTGTTCAGAATGTCGTCGAGCATCTTCAGTCCCAGAGCACCATGGCATCTTCGTCAATAACACAGGTGTCTCAGTTGACCGGTATTCCTCACGTCAGCGTGCATCGTATTATGAGACGCCACCTTCAACTCTACCCGTATCATTTCACTTTATTACAAAACATAATGGAAGAAGACAAGGAGCAAGCTGTCACGTTCGCCAACTGGCTGCTGGACAATGGAGAAATCGTTCCCAACATTTTATGGAGCATAATCAACAGGCACTTATTGCGTGATATGGTCCCCTGAAGCTCCTCACGAGTACCTCACCCATAATCTCCATTTCGTCCATCTGTGTGTGGATGGAATTCTCCTCAAAGTGTCCCCTGCTTCCCTTTTTCTTTGATGCAACGGTTTCCGGTGACACCTACCTCCACATGCTGTGGACGCATGTTATCCCGCAACTCAAGCAGCACAAGAAGTCATCGACCGTATTTCAACAAGATAGCGCTCCATCCCGCTACTCAAACCAAGTGAGAACTTATCTCCGAGAGCAATTTTCTGATGAGAGAGTCATTGTTCGTGGATTTCCAAACTTTTGGCCCGCAATGCCAGTCAGTTCACAGTAAACTTCCATGATGCATGTATGTCCACATAAAAAATGATAAATGTTTGAATTGGTATTAATTTTTTACTATGGGTATTATTTATTATGAGACACTATATGTATATAGTTTACTTCTTCAACAGGAGTATGCAAATATTAATAGGAATTAACTCTTGGAATTATATTTCAATTTTGAATCTGGTCATTTACAGCTACGAAACATGGTTATTGTCGGTCCAAAACGCTTTTCTGGTGAGCTGATAATTCAAATCGTTTCTCACACTGTAAGTAGATAAGGCTCAGTTAAAACATGGCACTCCCGTCATTGGGTCGGTGGTAGAACACAAAATCGATTCAAAAAAGGTGCAGTTCTGTAGCCTCTTGGTAGAAGACCATCACGAAATCGTAATGACTTACCCCCGCTTTTAGTTAACCCCAAAATTCCGGATGAATCTCATCGTACTTTGGTGGATTTAACAGCCTTACAGTAGCGACTGTGTGCACACCCACACGTCAGTATCAGAGAGACTTTGTACACCGGAAGGTTGGTCGCTTGTCGAGTTGAGTTGTGATGCAAACAAAAATGACTTTTCAGGACAGCTAAGATGATTTTCTTACACATAGTCGTCGGCTTCCGTTCATGACATTTACCGTGTCGTGCTCTACCAGTGCGGTTTATGAGTCTTTCATCTATCATGGAAGAAACAGCACAGCTGATCTATCGAGGGCATAGCGAAGAGATTCGCAGCAATGGTAATTAGCGGCACCATCCGACTTGCAGCAAACGCGCAAGCGTATGAGATTTTTCAAAATGAATTTGATAGATAACATTGTCATAAAGTAAAACAATAGTACCAAATGATGATGAATATCAGTTAGCCTGACGGAGAGGGACAAAAACTTACTGCCAGGTATCGTGAACTCCGAACCATTTGGTTGCGACCCCAAACCGAACTGATTTTGTCCTTGAACAGTCACAAATAACGGCACGCACATTGGCAGTTCGCCTAGTTCCGCGTTGCGACTGTTCGTATCCACCGTTTTCACCAATGCTTTCTCCATTGTGTACACGCTAACCCGGAAACTATTGACCGGGCATGCGCCATCGTATTCCCACAAGAAATTGGCTACTTTTGAATTCCTCACTGGTATTGCACGAATGGAGTTTGGTAGGTTGGGAGCTGCAAGACGGGTTTGAATAAAAGAAACTATAATATATCTGGATTCGGCTGGAACGCACCTGGATGTTATCTTCACTTGAAAAAAACTCTTCCTGCTAAATGACAGGTTCCGCTAGCAAACGACAACTAACGAATAGCGGAAAATACGTTGATAAACCGCCTAATTAAGCAGCATCTGACTTATTCTAGGTTGTACTACACAGTTGCACCTGTTGATCTTCTCTCTAGAAAACAATACAAAACTACCTACCTACCGGATCTACAAAAGACAAACAAAATATCTTCACAGTTTTTTTAAATGGCTGATGGAATGACCAACCAACAGCATCTGGAAGCATCTACAAATGTCACATTTCCCCTTAAACAGCTTGGGCAACCGAAAGAAATGCAAACTAAGATCAATAAACGTTTTTTTAAATGGCTGATGGAATGACTGACCAACAGCATCTGGAAGCATCTACAAATGTCACATTTCCCCTTAAACAGCTTGGGCAACCGAAAGAAATGCAAACTAAGCTGAATCAATAAACGGTTAGTTGAATCAGCTCTAGAAAGATCTCGGAAATTTCCAACTAATAAAAGTACATTTCTGGTCCAACTCAGTAGACTTGAACGAGAAATGTCGACTTTTCTATATAGTCTGTGTTCCGGTACAGAAATTCTTCTAGCAAAGCTCACTTGATCCTCATTTGATTCTCATTCCGAGTTCAAACGGTGGTAGTTTTATGGATCAGGTTTGGTACGTACTAACGGAATTTGAAAACCTGTTAAATAATTTGTTGAAATATGGGTATTTCGGGTGTGTTTACACTGTTGCTTGATCAGATGGCAGTTGATCTGTTCGCCGAGCTTAGCTTGCAAACGTTTTGTCCCCAGCTGAAGAGACATCGTCGGTGCGCAGTTGACGATGTCTGACTGACAATGTCCCACGGACTGGAGACGAAACGTTTGAAAGCCAAGCTCGGCGAACAGATCAAGTGCAATCTGATCAAACACCACTGGTTTTATAATGATATCGGTACATCTGTCGTTGCGAGGTGGATGAATTTAAAACAGATCCGTCTGAAGTGCATTGCTTCATTGCGTTTTATAATTGGGGACTGTGTTTACAACTTGATCCCCCCACGAGGTGCATGCCACTTCTAAAACCAACAAGGACCTAGATTTGGAATCATCACGTCGTTGTCATTCATTCAGTCTGCACGCTTGCTCACAAAAGAGACAGTTAAAATCGTCGATTATTTAACCGCCAGCTTGTCCCACCGATTCCAGTATCTGTTCATGGTTTTTGTAGAATCTGATAGAGCTACAAAGAGGCCAATCAGGTGTTGACCGCCTTTTAGATATTTTATAGATTCATCTGGATTATTGAGCTATTTTTTTTGCCATGGAGTGCCTCCTGCTGCACACCGAATGTCTGGTTTGCCGTCGACCCCGTGCCACCTGTCAGGTGACAGATGACTGCACGGTGCATTCAGTGTGAAGCTGTGTTCAAATTGTTGAAAACACAGGTTGAGTAATGCAACTCACTGCTCAAAATGTTGTCACATTCATCATACGATAACATGTTTAATTTGGACCATACTAGAGTGTACGGGCACCACGCTTTCTCTAAAATTGTTTGGTTCTGAGATGAAACCATTGACGGCAACTTACCTGAGTTAATGGTGAATGTTGAGCTGTTCACTTGCGGACCCAGTCCCACTAGATTGTAGCCCTGTACACCAACCAACAATGACACGCACAACGGGAGGTCTGAAATTTCGGCGCTGCGAGCACTCGTGTTTGAGGACTTTATAAACGATCCGTCTGCTCTGTAGACGCTCACTCGGAAATCCGTAGTTTCACACTCGCCCAAGTAATCCCAGAGAACAGTCACGCCTGCTTGATTTGGTACCGTTATTGTCCTGATAGACGTTGGAGCATTGGGAACTGAGAAAAAATAGTAAGCGGAATGCCGTACAACAGCAGAGGACAAAACAAAATCAAATCATTTATGCAATCTGACCGGACATATTGATCTGTGGAGTCTATGGGTGTGTCAAAATAACGAATGTTCCCACCAGCAGGACCAGACAAGCTTTTTCCCGAAGTTGACGCATACAGTAAACGGTCAACTGACACAGATTCTGTGAACAGGCTATGTAATTGGTTATCTAGAATGCTCAAGTTACTAAGATGGTTAGAGCATTCTTGGTCGAAGATGACTGGTGTCTTGCACGTAATTGTCATCAAAGTACCAGGATGCTTGCATGGTACTGACTGTGAGTACGACTGATCATCACTGTCAAAGCCAAGACTAGGACAGACTTGGAAAATCTGCTTGAATATATCAGTTGGGACCCGATCGCCCTCTGCTGCCCAGCTATTGCGCATCAGAGATCACTTGCCTACGTGCTGAGTAGCTCTGTAGCCAGAAGTCGGTCACAAAATTCCAGTGGAAACCTGTTTCAAAATATCGGCTAGCAGTGCTTATAACTCAAAACAAAATCTTCGCGAAATCATCTCGTGGATGTGATCTTTTGTTGAAGAACGTATTTGCTGATACATAAATCCCGATTCAACTAAACACATTGTTACATAGCTGCGTTCAACGCAGTTGTATTTACTTATTGATTCATATGTGATTTGATCAAATTCTATAGAACCCCAAAACAACTAGAATTCATTGTATTCGAGTCCCACACTTCCGTGCCGGGATCCCTGTTTGGAAAAAGGTTTGTAGCCTGATGGTAAAAAAAATGGCCATAGTTTTGTTCGATGGTTGGGTGGCACTAACTGACTTCGATTTAACCTAAAGATTTCACAAAAAGAACCACGGAAGTTATCAGGGAAACGAAATGTATGAACTCATAACGACGTACTTCCAGCAACAGTGAATACGATGCTCTTAGTCTGTTGGCCAGATCCGATCTGGTTACGCCCCAGAACTCCAGCTTGTAGTGGCACGCAAAACGGAATGTCGGAGATTGTGATGTTGTTGCCGCTTGCATCCAAAGTCTTTAGAGAGGACAAATCTGGTTTGTACAAACTCACACTGAAATAGGTCACCTCGCACGCACCATCGTAGTCCCAAGAAACAATCACACCAGAAGCATTTGGTGCGGCTGTTGTACGAACAGTCTTTGGAGGTGTTGGAACTAGATGTTGAAAAGCATGGAAATGGTTTCAGTCGCGGCAGTAAGGTAAAAAAATGGAATGATATAGTAACAACTATGGGCTGTAGAGTTCTCACTCTTGGTGTACGTTCGATGTACTAAGGGCGATACCTTCAACCGGTAACTGCCAATTACAGAATGAAGAGTTTGTAATGAACTGCTCTTAAGGTTGCTGAAAATCCGTCGATAGCCCACGACCGGTTGCGCCCTATTTGGGACTCATCAGGTAGGCGCAGTACCCGGATTTCCGTCAACCCAGCGTTCTACTTGAAACCAAATTGCACGAAATTAGCGAATNAAAATGATAAATGTTTGAATTGGTATTAATTTTTTACTATGGGTATTATTTATTATGAGACACTATATGTATATAGTTTACTTCTTCAACAGGAGTATGCAAATATTAATAGGAATTAACTCTTGGAATTATATTTCAATTTTGAATCTGGTCATTTACAGCTACGAAACATGGTTATTGTCGGTCCAAAACGCTTTTCTGGTGAGCTGATAATTCAAATCGTTTCTCACACTGTAAGTAGATAAGGCTCAGTTAAAACATGGCACTCCCGTCATTGGGTCGGTGGTAGAACACAAAATCGATTCAAAAAAAGGTGCAGTTCTGTAGCCTCTTGGTAGAAGACCATCACGAAATCGTAATGACTTACCCCCGCTTTTAGTTAACCCCAAAATTCCGGATGAATCTCATCGTACTTTGGTGGATTTAACAGCCTTACAGTAGCGACTGTGTGCACACCCACACGTCAGTATCAGAGAGACTTTGTACACCGGAAGGTTGGTCGCTTGTCGAGTTGAGTTGTGATGCAAACAAAAATGACTTTTCAGGACAGCTAAGATGATTTTCTTACACATAGTCGTCGGCTTCCGTTCATGACATTTACCGTGTCGTGCTCTACCAGTGCGGTTTATGAGTCTTTCATCTATCATGGAAGAAACAGCACAGCTGATCTATCGAGGGCATAGCGAAGAGATTCGCAGCAATGGTAATTAGCGGCACCATCCGACTT
Organism: Opisthorchis viverrini; assembly: GCF_000715545.1. NCBI lineage: Eukaryota > Metazoa > Platyhelminthes > Trematoda > Opisthorchiida > Opisthorchiidae > Opisthorchis > Opisthorchis viverrini. The sequence goes on from NW_008751849.1 coordinate 1,020,829, forward strand.
GCAGCAAACGCGCAAGCGTATGAGATTTTTCAAAATGAATTTGATAGATAACATTGTCATAAAGTAAAACAATAGTACCAAATGATGATGAATATCAGTTAGCCTGACGGAGAGGGACAAAAACTTACTGCCAGGTATCGTGAACTCCGAACCATTTGGTTGCGACCCCAAACCGAACTGATTTTGTCCTTGAACAGTCACAAATAACGGCACGCACATTGGCAGTTGGCCGAGTTCCGCATTGCGACTGTTCGTATCCACCGTTTTCACCAATGCTTTCTCCATTGTGTACACGCTAACCCGGAAACTATTGACCGGGCATGCGCCATCGTATTCCCACAAGAAATTGGCTACTTTTGAATTCCTCACTGGTATTGCACGAATGGAGTTTGGTAGGTTGGGAGCTGCAAGACGGGTTTGAATAAAAGAAACTATAATATATCTGGATTCGGCTGGAACGCACCTGGATGTTATCTTCACTTGAAAAAAACTCTTCCTGCTAAATGGCAGGTTCCGCTAGCAAACGACAACTAACGAATAGCGGAAAATACGTTGATAAACCGCCTAATTAAGCAGCATCTGACTTATTCTAGGTTGTACTACACAGATGCACCTGTTGATCTTCTCTCTAGAAAACAATACAAAACTACCTACCTACCGGATCTACAAAAGACAAACAAAATATCTTCACAGTTTTTTTAAATGGCTGATGGAATGACTGACCAACAGCATCTGGAAGCATCTACAAATGTCACATTTCCCCTTAAACAGCTTGGGCAACCGAAAGAAATGCAAACTAAGCTGAATCAATAAACGGTTAGTTGAATCAGCTCTAGAAAGATCTCGGAAATTTCCAACTAATAAAAGTACATTTCTGGTCCAACTCAGTAGACTTGAACGAGAAATGTCGACTTTTCTATATAGTCTGTGTTCCGGTACAGAAATTCTTCTAGCAAAGCTCACTTGATCCTCATTTGATTCTCATTCCGAGTTCAAACGGTGGTAGTTTTATGGATCAGGTTTGGTACGTACTAACGGAATTTGAAAACCTGTTAAATAATTTGTTGAAATATGGGTATTTCGGGTGTGTTTACACTGTTGCTTGATCAGATGGCAGTTGATCTGTTCGCCGAGCTTAGCTTGCAAACGTTTTGTCCCCAGCTGAAGAGACATCGTCGGTGCGCAGTTGACGATGTCTGACTGACAATGTCCCACGGACTGGAGACGAAACGTTTGAAAGCCAAGCTCGGCGAACAGATCAAGTGCAATCTGATCAAACACCACTGGTTTTATAATGATATCGGTACATCTGTCGTTGCGAGGTGGATGAATTTAAAACAGATCCGTCTGAAGTGCATTGCTTCATTGCGTTTTATAATTGGGGACTGTGTTTACAACTTGATCCCCCCACGAGGTGCATGCCACTTCTAAAACCAACAAGGACCTAGATTTGGAATCATCACGTCGTTGTCATTCATTCAGTCTGCACGCTTGCTCACAAAAGAGACAGTTAAAATCGTCGATTATTTAACCGCCAGCTTGTCCCACCGATTCCAGTATCTGTTCATGGTTTTTGTAGAATCTGATAGAGCTACAAAGAGGCCAATCAGGTGTTGACCGCCTTTTAGATATTTTATAGATTCATCTGGATTATTGAGCTATTTTTTTTTGCCATGGAGTGCCTCCTGCTGCACACCGAATGTCTGGTTTGCCGTCGACCCCGTGCCACCTGTCAGGTGACAGATGACTGCACGGTGCATTCAGTGTGAAGCTGTGTTCAAATTGTTGAAAACACAGGTTGAGTAATGCAACTCACTGCTCAAAATGTTGTCACATTCATCATACGATAACATGTTTAATTTGGACCATACTAGAGTGTACGGGCACCACGCTTTCTCTAAAATTGTTTGGTTCTGAGATGAAACCATTGACGGCAACTTACCTGAGTTAATGGTGAATGTTGAGCTGTTCACTTGCGGACCCAGTCCCACTAGATTGTAGCCCTGTACACCAACCAACAATGACACGCACAACGGGAGGTCTGAAATTTCGGCGCTGCGAGCACTCGTGTTTGAGGACTTTATAAACGATCCGTCTGCTCTGTAGACGCTCACTCGGAAATCCGTAGTTTCACACTCGCCCAAGTAATCCCAGAGAACAGTCACGCCTGCTTGATTTGGTACCGTTATTGTCCTGATAGACGTTGGAGCATTGGGAACTGAGAAAAAATAGTAAGCGGAATGCCGTACAACAGCAGAGGACAAAACAAAATCAAATCATTTATGCAATCTGACCGGACATATTGATCTGTGGAGTCTATGGGTGTGTCAAAATAACGAATGTTCCCACCAGCAGGACCAGACAAGCTTTTTCCCGAAGTTGACGCATACAGTAAACGGTCAACTGACACAGATTCTGTGAACAGGCTATGTAATTGGTTATCTAGAATGCTCAAGTTACTAAGATGGTTAGAGCATTCTTGGTCGAAGATGACTGGTGTCTTGCACGTAATTGTCATCAAAGTACCAGGATGCTTGCATGGTACTGACTGTGAGTACGACTGATCATCACTGTCAAAGCCAAGACTAGGACAGACTTGGAAAATCTGCTTGAATATATCAGTTGGGACCCGATCGCCCTCTGCTGCCCAGCTATTGCGCATCAGAGATCACTTGCCTACGTGCTGAGTAGCTCTGTAGCCAGAAGTCGGTCACAAAATTCCAGTGGAAACCTGTTTCAAAATATCGGCTAGCAGTGCTTATAACTCAAAACAAAATCTTCGCGAAATCATCTCGTGGATGTGATCTTTTGTTGAAGAACGTATTTGCTGATACATAAATCCCGATTCAACTAAACACATTGTTACATAGCTGCGTTCAACGCAGTTGTATTTACTTATTGATTCATATGTGATTTGATCAAATTCTATAGAACCCCAAAACAACTAGAATTCATTGTATTCGAGTCCCACACTTCCGTGCCGGGATCCCTGTTTGGAAAAAGGTTTGTAGCCTGATGGTAAAAAAAATGGCCATAGTTTTGTTCCATGGTTAGATGGCACTAACTGACTTCGATTTAACCTAAAGATTTCACAAAAAGAACCACGGAAGTTATCAGGGAAACGAAATGTATGAACTCATAACGACGTACTTCCAGCAACAGTGAATACGATGCTCTTAGTCTGTTGGCCAGATCCGATCTGGTTACGCCCCAGAACTCCAGCTTGTAGTGGCACGCAAAACGGAATGTCGGAGATTGTGATGTTGTTGCCGCTTGCATCCAAAGTCTTTAGAGAGGACAAATCTGGTTTGTACAAACTCACACTGAAATAGGTCACCTCGCACGCACCATCGTAGTCCCAAGAAACAATCACACCAGAAGCATTTGGTGCGGCTGTTGTACGAACAGTCTTTGGAGGTGTTGGAACTAGATGTTGAAAAGCATGGAAATGGTTTCAGTCGCGGCAGTAAGGTAAAAAAATGGAATGATATAGTAACAACTATGGGCTGTAGAGTTCTCACTCTTGGTGTACGTTCGATGTACTAAGGGCGATACCTTCAACCGGTAACTGCCAATTACTTAAGCAGATTGAAGAGTTTGTAATGAACTGCTCATAAGGTTGCTGAAAATCCGTCGATAGCCCACGACCGGTTTCGCCCTATTTGGGACTCATCAGGTAGGCGCAGTACCCGGATTTCCGTCAACCCAGCGTTCTACTTGAAACCAAATTGCACGAAATTAGCGAATATACACTCATTTGCAAACTAATTTGGTTTTTCGAGAGACTCATTTGGAACCCGGCTGAATCGCTCGTTTGTGATGTTCTCAGGCAACTGAATGTGCTGCACCAAGCCGCCTCATGTTTCATCGCTGCGATATTCGAGATATCGCGATACATGTATATTTTTGTAATGTACTACTAGTTTACTACTACAGTTTACTAGAATAAACTGTCTTCAACAAGAGCGGTTGATCCTGTGGAAGTTAGGCATCTATCTACATTTGCCAAAGAGGACGACGTCAACTGGATCACAGCTCACAGTACATCCATCGTGTAGTCACCCAGGTTGAGGTCAGTTTGCAAACCCTTTTCGTCTGTTGTCAAGTCATGGCTTAAAACTTTTAGCCGAATTATGTCCGAGTAACCGCACAAGACCTTAGTCTCGCAGGGAGCCACTTTGGTCGAGCCTCATTGGTCAGTCTTTCATGCACCTAAACAGTTGAACCGATGCATCTGACTGTTCGGCATCTGATCACGTGACAACCCTCTTTTCCATCCAATCGAAATGGTTCGAATGAAAGAGCTTCATAACTGAAGCATGTTGCGTGTCAAGAGGTGAAAATCAATCAGGTGAGAAAGAATTTAGCGTCAGACACCAATTTCTTTGTGATCAGCTGTGAATTCATATTGATAAGTTTGCAATATGGTGAAAGCACGCACAAGGATAAAAGTGCTCAGCCGTAATACCCTTCCACCGTCTAGCTGCCATGCTACCCAAAGGAAGCACGAAGGCTGGCATACTGCCAGGTTGCCCAAGCCTAGACAGAGGAAGTCGAGGGACAGAGCTCGGGTTCGAAGCACGGACCATGCGGTCAGTTAATTCGTCCTCTAACTACTTGAGCCATCCCGCCCGCATACACAGGGAAATATCTAACGTTTCATACCTGAGGGGAACTACTATCAAAACATTGTTAGATTGACCACTTCACGCACACACAATCCCTAGGTGTATTTGCAGATACGTTTAATGCAGCTGGAAATAGCTGACTGTACTCGTACCACTAGGACTTGAATAAGCGTCAAGTAAGTCTCATCATCCCTAACACAGTAATCAGGAAACCAACTTCGGCACTCAGTGCTGGACCAAGGTGGACTGAGAGCACAATCAGTCCACACGTGGCTCATAAAACTAAGAGGTACCCAGTGATTCTGGTGAGTGATTTTAGGCAAGTTCTGACTCGGGAATTCGGTCGGGAAAAAGAAAAGAACGGAATTCTAAACAGAGAAAGAGATAAGTGACCTTGAGTTTTTGCTCTAAATCTCAATAATGGCATCAACGTTTAATCCCGAAATGTCACACGATGGATGCACTGAGTGCTCTACCGATAGCTCATCAGAGTAACTGGTTCGTAAAAACGCGGCTGATGAGTTTTCCCCCTTTTACTCCTAAGTACAAGATCATGCGATGCTCAAGGAATCCATCGATGCCAGGTCGCCCGAAACGATGCACCTGAGGAAAGAATTACCGGCACTATATATTGCCCAAAAACAGGGGTCTGAACTCTTAGGCATGCAGCTCCAGCTGTGTTGTAGTAGCAGAAGCGCAACCATAAAACGACACATTTAACTTTTGTTAATTGCTTGAGGTGAGTTGGTGGTTTTCAATGGAGATTTCATCTTGCTGATGAAGCCAGCATATTTTAAAAGACCAAGAAGCAGTGTACAGCCGATCCATCTTTACTAGGAATCATCAGCAGTGAGTTGTGAACCAGTGACCTCCCGGCCAAAGAATCTGATCACGAGAGACCGATAAGCACATTGATTTGCTGGTATGTGAACGTTGGGAAGCTCTCATATCTCATACTACTAACAATTTGTGCTTTACTGAGAAAGAAGAGTGATTTACACGGCGAATGAACTGCCAGTTTGAGGATTCGCCACGAGAAAATCGAACCACTTACTGTGAATTCCATGACTGAATGATGAGTAACGCTACATGCTGCCCAAGTGTGGGTTAATCACAATGTTCTCCAGTACCTCACAACCGAATGATTGAGCTTTTGACCACTGACGTGAGGATCGCGAGTTTAAAAATTCTTAGTGTGTCGTGATATTCTCCCAATAAGAGTTCTCACCGGCTTTTTGGCACAGATGTATGTCACTGGGAATGCTCCAGTTGGTGTTGCTGGTGATTCCACAATTAAATCGGGGACTGAAGCCTGGGAATGTCCCAACCCATTTCGAACGACTGGAGGATCAATAACTCTTTGTCCAGCTAACAGCGTTTGGATTGATTCGTCTTTCGATTAAGGGTCTCTCCAAAATGCTTGAACTGAGTAGCCCAGAATGATTTACACAAAGCAAAGCGAACGTGTTATCACCATTCCACCAGCGCACATTGGACGCATCTGGATTCTCACGTCTGAACGAGCGAACGTGTTCTCACGTGAGCGACGTGATTAGTATGCCCGACACTTCATTGGTACGACGACCCGGTAACTGTCCTGGTTGTGACGATCGATTGACCCGCTTGTCAGGACTTCCCAGTCAGGTAGCGTGGCACACGCTTGAAACCGGCTGGACAATTTTTGTTGATGCATGTGGGAGTGTGATGTGGAGCTGAACAGTACACCTCCCGAAAAACCTCCACATGCATCAACAAAGCAAAGCCTCATGGATTGGTGAAATTCCTACGCTATTACGGCAATGGGGTTCACAACTGAATTTCGGAGGAAGGACGCCCCCACGTGACGTTGAATGTTCCAACAAGGAACTTGGACAAATCCATTAAATTTTTATTCATTTTATGTCAGTCATGCTGACCGATTTCATGTAACGGGTGGCTGTTCACAAACAGTCAACTGTGAATTAGGCTCAGGAATCCTCATGCTGTTCACAACGGGATTACGCTAATCTGGATAGGCGTTCCTACTTATGACCTCGGTTACGGGTGAAGTTGCTTCCAGCCAGTTGTGTGCGTCTTTGTGCTTCAGGTGCGAAACTGCATATACGTGGTTGACATTGCAGAGCTTGGAGATAGGAATTTACCGTGCCCATGCTCTACGGGGCACCCCTAACAGGGAGAATGCACTGATATACTACCACTGTTTGTTTGTACAGGAATTTGCATGATCAAGTAAGCAGAACAGTAAGTCATAAATTAAACTTTATCCCTAGACGGGACAACATGTATAAGTCGAACAAGTGTGGACAAGTGGGGGACAAGTTTGGGGGAGAAAGGCGGTAGCTTACCTGCCGGTATAGTGAATGCGGAACTGGTTTGTTCTGGGCCAGATCCAACTCCGTTGCGCCCCAGTACTCCAACCAGCAGTGGGACACACAATGGTACATCAATGAGTTCGGTGCTGCGATCACTCGTGTCAACTGTCCTCAAGGAGGTCTTGTCAGCTTTGTAGAGACTTACGCGAAAGTCTGTCAGCGCACACGTGCCCTGATATTCCCAGGTAACAGTCACTCTTGCAACGTTTGGCATCGTCTGTGTTCGAAGGTTCTTTGGCATCTCAGGAACTGCGAGAGATGTTTGAAAACAGTTTGATGGATTTTATATATATATATATATATATATATACACATATATATATATATTTGAAGCTAGAATACCATAACACCGTGTCATTAAAAAAGCTGGAGGAACAAAACCCTGTGCCTTGCAGGGATCTACCCTGACCAGCTACGATTTTCAATCGGTCCTTGAATATACGCTATCAGGTAAGCCAGGAAGGGGCCCAAGTTTGATTTAGATAAATCTGGTTTTGTTGAAGAAGTGCACGGGATTTTCTTTACTGTACAAACAAACTTGTTAATCACCGTGCTGAAGGTTGCATTGGTCATTAACGTTCACCTGATTATTGTTCTATATTCCACTTGACCCCTGAGTTATTTGCTTCAGCTGGCCGTTGTATGCCTGTAATGCTCTTATCTCCTGGTTGGTCAGCTGACAGAAGCCTTGACTGAGGTACAGTGTGTTTCTCGACCAAAGTATTTTAGCCAACCGGTCATAAAAACCGTGGCTGAAACTGACCGTGTTAGTTGTGTCGCGTTGCCCAAAAGACTCCGCAGAACTTAGCTGATTGGTATGTCTGATTGGAGCGATGTCTACCTAATAAAGAAGGACCATCTGCTGAGATCTGATTTCTAATTCAGCCTCCAGGGTCGCGGCGTTATTGTTGAAAGTTATCAGACTTCAGATCAAGGCATTCAAAAACCACTGCCTCTGTTTCCAAAATTTCACTTGCCTCTCTGAAGTTGTCCACAGACTAGTTGTTAGAGTTAGAGTTAGACTGTCCCCCAGTCACTCGATGTACTCTGTTTAGCTCGGTGGACTCCGCCTTGTATCTGTACATTCCAGGGGTTCTTCTTTGAAATTCCACTTTGCTGTACCAAGTGATCCAACAGGGGCAGTGTGTTCTTAGAGTCGGACACACTGCTCAAACAGCTCTGCTGCACGACTGTTCTTGACGACTGATTTTTCTTCTGGGAGAGATATTTGCCACTATTAGTTGCTCACTAGCTAGATCAAGTCCCGTTGACCCATTCAAGTTTACAAAGGAGAATTTGTGGCCAAGTGCAGACCAGCTAGACATCTAGTTTCTAGCCAGCTCATCGCAGATTCTATCATACTTTGCCAAACTGGAACAGGTTTAAGGAGGAAACTGATGGATCAGTTTCTGTAACGGCAAAGAATTCCACCTGCTCCCTACATTGATGATCAACTGAACGTGCATGTAAGCTGTCGGAGACTCAGGTTCACCTGTTTTGTCCAAGTTACTGAACCAAATTGGGCCAAATACACCCGTGTAAATCAATACTGTCCTGAAGTTCCGTAAAGTAAGCTGATTCACCAGACAAAACACTCACCTGAATTCCTCTGCTTGTGGAGTCCCTAATGAAATTGCTAGGTTACACCGGGCCACTTCGTGTGGTAGATCTCAAACAGGACGAATTTTGATAGATTCTTTAAGCATTCTAGCCCCTTCCGCACGTAACAGTTGCTCAGAGTTGTGCAAGATATAGCAGATTCACGGTGTTCTTTTGAATAACGGACTGCCCTTTGTTCATCAACCTAACCAAATGAAACGCCGTATACTGGCCTTTACACTCCCAGCATAGTTTGAATTTATTTTCGGGTGTCCTTAAATTTGGACAAGTTACTTTTATGGCGCGTTTTGCCGATTAAATACGCCGTGCCACATGTAGCCCAAGGCGAGTGGTTTCTGTCAAGAACAGAGAATCCTTTCCAAAAAAGTTGTCAACATACAGTGTGAAATACCCTTTTGGCCTATATAAAAAATATTAACTTAATAATGCCATACCTAGGAAAAGTTACCTTCGGATATGCTGAACTGTGAACTCTTTCCTTCGGTACCGTCTCCAACCTCATTGTGGGCGAGCACACCTACCACAAGAGACACGCACACCGGTAGTTCGGTGATGTTCACTGCAAGCTCGCTGGTTTTCATTGACTTAACAGCGGATCCGTTTGTTCCGTATACGTTCACAACAAAGTGGGCTATTTTAAATTCACTCTCATAATCCCAGGCAACGGACACACTTGGAGTACCAGCGATTGGTTCGACACGAATATTTGTCGGGCCAGAAGGAACTGAAATATTCACGAAGGTGAGAACAAATGGAACTTAGATTACAATTCAAGATAGTCTATGATTTGAAGGATACTAAGTTGTTCCAAGTGA
>NW_008751849.1:1030766-1032994 GCF_000715545.1 Opisthorchis viverrini
TCACTTGGAACAACTTAGTATCCTTCAAATCATAGACTATCTTGAATTGTAATCTAAGTTCCATTTGTTCTCACCTTCGTGAATATTTCAGTTCCTTCTGGCCCGACAAATATTCGTGTCGAACCAATCGCTGGTACTCCAAGTGTGTCCGTTGCCTGGGATTATGAGAGTGAATTTAAAATAGCCCACTTTGTTGTGAACGTATACGGAACAAACGGATCCGCTGTTAAGTCAATGAAAACCAGCGAGCTTGCAGTGAACATCACCGAACTACCGGTGTGCGTGTCTCTTGTGGTAGGTGTGCTCGCCCACAATGAGGTTGGAGACGGTACCGAAGGAAAGAGTTCACAGTTCAGCATATCCGAAGGTAACTTTTCCTAGGTATGGCATTATTAAGTTAATATTTTTTATATAGGCCAAAAGGGTATTTCACACTGTATGTTGACAACTTTTTTGGAAAGGATTCTCTGTTCTTGACAGAAACCACTCGCCTTGGGCTACATGTGGCACGGCGTATTTAATCGGCAAAACGCGCCATAAAAGTAACTTGTCCAAATTTAAGGACACCCGAAAATAAATTCAAACTATGCTGGGAGTGTAAAGGCCAGTATACGGCGTTTCATTTGGTTAGGTTGATGAACAAAGGGCAGTCCGTTATTCAAAAGAACACCGTGAATCTGCTATATCTTGCACAACTCTGAGCAACTGTTACGTGCGGAAGGGGCTAGAATGCTTAAAGAATCTATCAAAATTCGTCCTGTTTGAGATCTACCACACGAAGTGGCCCGGTGTAACCTAGCAATTTCATTAGGGACTCCACAAGCAGAGGAATTCAGGTGAGTGTTTTGTCTGGTGAATCAGCTTACTTTACGGAACTTCAGGACAGTATTGATTTACACGGGTGTATTTGGCCCAATTTGGTTCAGTAACTTGGACAAAACAGGTGAACCTGAGTCTCCGACAGCTTACATGCACGTTCAGTTGATCATCAATGTAGGGAGCAGGTGGAATTCTTTGCCGTTACAGAAACTGATCCATCAGTTTCCTCCTTAAACCTGTTCCAGTTTGGCAAAGTATGATAGAATCTGCGATGAGCTGGCTAGAAACTAGATGTCTAGCTGGTCTGCACTTGGCCACAAATTCTCCTTTGTAAACTTGAATGGGTCAACGGGACTTGATCTAGCTAGTGAGCAACTAATAGTGGCAAATATCTCTCCCAGAAGAAAAATCAGTCGTCAAGAACAGTCGTGCAGCAGAGCTGTTTGAGCAGTGTGTCCGACTCTAAGAACACACTGCCCCTGTTGGATCACTTGGTACAGCAAAGTGGAATTTCAAAGAAGAACCCCTGGAATGTACAGGTACAAGGCGGAGTCCACCGAGCTAAACAGAGTACATCGAGTGACTGGGGGACAGTTCTAACTTAACTCTAACAACTAGTCTGTGGACAACTTCAGAGAGGCAAGTGAAATTTTGGAAACAGAGGCAGTGGTTTTTGAATGCCCTGAAGTCTGGTCTAACTCTAACTCTAACAACTAGTCTGTGGACAACTTCAGAGAGGCAAGTGAAATTTTGGAAACAGAGGCAGTGGTTTTTGAATGCCTTGATCTGAAGTCTGATAACTTTCAACAATAACGCCGCGACCCTGGAGGCTGAATTAGAAATCAGATCTCAGCAGATGGTCCTTCTTTATTAGGTAGACATCGCTCCAATCAGACATACCAATCAGCTAAGTTCTGCGGAGTCTTTTGGGCAACGCGACACAACTAACACGGTCAGTTTCAGCCACGGTTTTTATGACCGGTTGGCTAAAATACTTTGGTCGAGAAACACACTGTACCTCAGTCAAGGCTTCTGTCAGCTGACCAACCAGGAGATAAGAGCATTACAGGCATACAACGGCCAGCTGAAGCAAATAACTCAGGGGTCAAGTGGAATATAGAACAATAATCAGGTGAACGTTAATGACCAATGCAACCTTCAGCACGGTGATTAACAAGTTTGTTTGTACAGTAAAGAAAACCCCGTGCACTTCTTCAACAAAACCAGATTTATCTAAATCAAACTTGGGCCCCTTCCTGGCTTACCTGATAGCGTATATTCAAGGACCGATTGAAAATCGTGGCTGGTCAGGGTAGATCCCTGCAAGGCACAGGGTTTTGTTCCTCCAGCTTTTTTAATGACACGGTGTTATGGTATTCTAGCTTCAAATATATGTGTATATATGTGTA
>NW_008751850.1:0-22730 GCF_000715545.1 Opisthorchis viverrini
TTCTGCCAAGTCATGTGTTGTCCACCTCACGGTTTTTAGCCATCCTGAAGGAGGCACGGAGAACAACACTCGTCTCGGTAGACGGTGTTTCGGCATGCGTAGCACATGACCGAGCCATTATATGGAACACATTAGTGCCAATCGATTCCCCGTTGGGTTTCGCTACCGGCACCACTACCCTTCGTAATTGACGCCTAATCAAACTAACTGGATATCCACTACCCCGAAGTTCGTCCTTCACTTGAATTTGGGCCTCTTCTATGCCCATGGCTCTTACACACCTGAACAGTGATGAGGGAATACTGGCGAATAGCGACTTCGGATGGACAGACGAGTAATTCAGAACTGCCTCAGTGTCGGTTGGCTTCTCGTACACGGTGATCTTTGGTTTCCCTCAGATCTTACGTGTCATTCAGTCTAAAAAGGTCAGTGTACCCGAGGTTGACTCTTTTCATACTAAATCTGATGTGTAGACTCAGTTCATTCATATAGTTGTAAAACTCACTGACCATGTTTCGTTTTATTGCGACCAAAGTGTCATCTACATAACTCTAGAATATCTTGGGTGGGTATGGGTATCCGGGTGGTAAAGTTTTCTGCAATAAGGTCTATGTAGGACAGACGGCCAGTGAACGTCACACCAGAATCGGAGAGCATAAGAGGGAAATAAACAGGCGACCGATAAACGCAGATGGAGCATTACTGAGACTCTGCAATTGAGGAACGTGCACTAGACACATCGCACAGAAAAGACCTAGAAAATGTAGAGGTTTTGAGGCGAGGGGTACGGTCCACGTCACAAAGACTGACAACCGAGGCGGTAGAAATCACCAAGCATCCCAGTGTTAACAGAATAAAAGGCTTGGCACCAGCAAGCGCGTGGGGAACGGTTTTGGATCAGTCGAGCTGACACGTGTTGATATGTAGTTATCAGAAAGAGTAGTCGTCTGAGTTCCACTAATTTGAAACTCCCCACTCCCAAACCCATCAATGCAACATTTCAGAAGAATTTTCAGCAACCTTATGAGTAGTGCATTACGAATGTAAATGCGACATTTCCTTTCACACGGGTAATTTTTTACCGAGCAGCAGTCCCCACCTTCATCAAACAGTCTTAGCGGGTGCGTCTCAATTTGGCTGTAAATGCCCAATGACAGACTTTCCCTGGAAGATGCGCTGATATCACCATACAGTTTTTATTGCTTGACATCAGCTACTTTTAGGAGAAATAATCAGGACTGGTAACCGGGAACGTGGATCATATACGCCCCAACTGATCATCTAATTGTTAATCTACCAGTTTATCCTGCTCATTTTCACAATAGTTTCAGGAAGTGGTTTTAAATCCACTCGTAGTGTTCTGTCTGCTTTACAGTTCTCATCGAAGGTGACGCATACTAATAATGCTTCCAGGGCTACAAGAATATTGTGTACACTCAAGAGCAACTCAAACTGTATTACCGATTAGGCTCGAAGGCTATGTGTGTTCACTGTTTGGTTACCTAACGAAAGGAGATAGTAACTATCGCTTTATTGGCTCTCACGGAACGTAGGTTTTCAATCACGCTGTGAAAGGCAAAGAGGTGGAGGGAAAATTCATTTCGTTTATGCATCTTCCAATGTTGGTTTCACGAGATGGGCTTGATTGTGGCTTATGGAATAGATGTCCCATGGTGGGCAATTCACTTAAGGTGTATATGGTATTGATAGTGATGGGAGCAGGCTGACCAAGCTGCTCGAAAAGTTCAGTTCAGGCTCCGAATGGAATGGATGATGAGACAAAAAACTTGGGAAATGGATGAAACCTTCACTTACCTGGCTGTAAAATGTTAACCACTAATTCTTTACACGGTGCACATGGAGGTCCATTCGGTTTTGCACGCACAATACTCGGGCTGACATGAAGCCAGGCGGAATGCACTGGAAACGTTCAATCACTGCAGCATCAGTTCCACAGTTGTTCGTGTGCCAGGTATTCGGTATGCAGTTTCGTGAACAGCCAAACCTGGGTTGTGTTCGCTTTCGGTAAACATCTATGGCAGGATGCGTGCATTATGTGTCGATTGAGGGTCAGCCATGTCTTGGATGGAGTCGGAAACGCAGACACTGTTAGTCATACAAAATCGCATTTGTCGTAGTAGCTTATAATGATCAAAAACCTTATGCCAGTCGAATAACCGGGGGCAATGAGGTTGATGGTTTCAGCAGAGGTAGGGCTACGAGTGGTTTTTTGGGGGGGAATACACTTTTAAGCCGTTGTATTCCAAGGTAGTGGTTCTCATTACATTCATAAGCTCTGTGAGCGAGATGGCCCAAGTGGTTAGATCGCGAATTTACTGACCGGAAGGTCCGTGTTTCGAATTCGACCTCAGCCACTCGACTTCCCCCGTCTAGGCTTGGGCAACCTGGCAGTATCCCAGCCCTCGTGCTTCCTTCGGGCGGCATGGCAGCTATTACGGCTGACGCTTTCTTTCTTTCTGTGAGCGGAATGCCACCGGCCCCTCGTTTCGAATAGATTAAGAAAACGAAACGTGTATTAATGAAGGTTTGATACGAACCAGAACTGTTAGATCTGTCCCAAGGGTGATCAGCAACACAATGCCCACTTCCGGTAAGGTTTGTTTTGTGACCTCTCCATGTAGAGGTCATTTCCTGGAGAGAGAACCTACATCTTACTTTCCTGTACAAAACTGTCTTGCTATGCACACGAAAAATTGTTAGCTAACATACTATTGGATGGATATCAGATTTTGCCACGCGAAAAATTTTCTAGAAAATCTGGTTGTAAAGTCTCGGGTCCGTTTTTCTAGTGAAGAGTATTGACTGCTTTAAAAGTATTTCTTGCTAAATATGACGTTGAAAAAAACTCTAATTTTCTCTGACCGAGAATATCGTCTATGTAGTTCTTTGTTCTGATACGATTTCTAAATTATGTGTTGTTTTAATGGGTTCTATGCTGTCGACGCACCACAAGTTTGGTAGGGTAGTTTTCGTATTAATTCCCTTTCTGAAGGGCATGATTCAGTCGTAAAGTCCCGTTGAAGTCTACTTCGGGTAAACCAGGTTCTCAGTCACATCTACCAACCAGATATGACCGACTGCCATAGGTCGTTCAGCTGTAACACCCTTCCGGTGCCTAGCTGCCATGCCACCCGAGGGAAGCACGAGCGAGGGCTGAGATACTGCCAGGTTTCCCAAGCCTAGACAGGGGAAATCGAGAGGCAGAGGTTGGATTCGAACCACGGACCTTCCAGTCAGTGAATTCGCGCTCCAACCACTTGAGCCATCTCGCCCCCACTACTGTAGATGCAGCTTGTTAGTATACGAAGGTGCTTACTCTCAAGTGATTGATGACAACAAAGCCTGTTATCAACCGACCGGTTCAGTACATGAAGATACGTGTGGAGCCGTACGTTTCATAGTAATGCATCGGTGTCTCTTCGGATAGTATGCACATAACTGCCGTTTTAATAAAAGACAGAATCATGTTTATACATCGCAAGTATCCAGGACGGTGAGCAAATATCTATCACCGTTTCACAGCCTTCACTCCTGTTCACTTTCTCTCCGACATTCTAAGACTTCGCATCACCTCAAGGGAAAGAAATTCCATTCGAATTGAAATTCCGTGGTCGGGTTCCCAACATCTATGATGCACTGGGCAAGTGTCAGGATCTTCTGACTACTCTCGTTTTGATTTTCGGTGGCTGCTTCTTTGCTGTCGCGGAGTCGCTTTTAGTTAACTGTCGATACGGAGCCTCGAATCAAGTCTAGGTTGAGTGAACCGGGACTAGTTGGCTCCCGAAATCTAGGACACAGTGACGTAGGGAAACGTATGCGACAAACCTCCGTTTTCCATGTTCATTAGCTCACCGTCGATCAGTGTCAAAGCGCCTAACCCAGCTAAGGACGGGAGGAACGGAGCCTTGGGTTGCCAGTTGCCCCATCCGATGTCATGACAGTACAATTCAGATCAAGCTCAATAGACAGAGGATGAACGCGACTATCTAGGCAGATAATATTAACATACGCACGCATGCGTGGGTACTTTTGTCGGGTGGGACCTTCACTGTGACAAGGCCACTCTGGTGACTAGACACAAACAAGTGAAAGTCGATAAAAAAGCAGATGGATTAGGAAGACGATTGGAGGGGTTATCAAGTTGTCAAATCGGAT
This sequence comes from Opisthorchis viverrini, assembly GCF_000715545.1. Lineage (NCBI taxonomy): Eukaryota > Metazoa > Platyhelminthes > Trematoda > Opisthorchiida > Opisthorchiidae > Opisthorchis > Opisthorchis viverrini. The sequence goes on from NW_008751850.1 coordinate 4,177, forward strand.
GAACTAACTAACCAGTTTGTTCACAAACTGCTTTGGATTTCATAAAGGAAACTACTCACAAAGTTGCTGAAAACTCTTCGACAGCCTACTACCGGTTTCGCCCTTCTTGGGGCTCATCAGGTAGGCGCGCAGTCCCCCAGTTTCCGTTAGGAAATGACCTTATTGAGACAGTTCACCATTCTGAATTGATGGCTCCATTTATGCGAATTCCTTCCTTGTTCGGCTCGTCCTGTACACCTCGATTCGTTCAGTTTATAGAGCAGAACGAGCGAATATACATCGAATCACAAAATCATCCCCCCACTAGGTTTCTTATGTTTGGTAAGCAAAGCGTTATGACCATGAGGACGGCTAAGATAATTCAGATTAGGGACAATTGAAAGAAGCCAAATAAAGATAAGTAACCGCCTGAGATTCCGAAAAATATCGCAAGACAAAGTAGGTACCAGGCCGATCAAAAGCAGTCACAGCAAATTTATTCGGTCAGCATACTATCACGATTGGAAACAGCATGTTCTCGCGGTCGTTTGTGATGTTCCCCAGTCGCTCAGACCACCGCACTCGGATTCAGGAAAGGAGCTCCACGAGGACTTCAGCTATCTGGCAGAGAAGAGGGAGATATCAAGAAATACACTCATTTGCAAATCAATTTGGTTTTCACGACAGACTCAATTGAATCTCCTGTTTATGATATTCTACAACTGAATTGATTTGCAAATGAGTGTGTTTCTCAAAAAAAAGTCCAATTTGGGTTCAAGTAGAACATAAGGTTGACGGAAACTCGGGGACTGCGCCTAGCTGATGAGCCCAAAGCAGAAGACCGAAACCGGTCGTGGACTGTCGAAGAGTTTTCATCAACCTTGTAAGTAATATCCTTTAGGGAGTTATCAACTTATGGGAAGTGCTTTGTGGTGGACCTGACATTACAAGAGTGTTGAAGCGACCAGACATTTTATGCACGATACGATTTGATGCAAAACAAGGGAGGGCTGATTTGTTTGTCAACCAGAGTCAGACATCGGATAGTGAAAGGTTTACCACTTCTGAACATGTGTTGTATTCGTGTGGCCTCCTCATATTCACTACCGTCCAGCTTGAGCGTAAACCAGTTACTCAGAGTAGAGAGTTATCATATTAAGTGGTGAGAAGGTGTTCGGTTTGGAGGAACAGATTCTCAGAATTAACAGAAATCAACACTCGTACAGAATAAATTTGTTTACGTAGAAAGTCTGGCAGTAGGTGTCCTCCACTGGTTTGGAGGGCCTTACTTACCCGCGAAACAAGTGCATTAGCAATATTGGATTACATCCAAGACTCCTAGAGGGTGATAGTTTACAAAATGCATATTTCTCAAGCCATAGAAAGCTGGATTCTGTGTAGTAGTATCAAGGCAAGTTGATAGCTAGATTACATTCCGGATCGCAGGCATGTTGATGATGAAGAAAAAGAACCGTTCAGCTGTAACACCTTCCGGTGCCTAGCTGTCATGCCATCCGAAGGAAGCACGAGCGTTGGGATACTGCCAGGTTGCCCAAGTCCAGACAGGGGAAGTCGAGTGGCGGAGGTCGGATTCGAACCACGGACCTTCCGGTCAGTAAATTCGCGGCGATCTAACCACTTGGCCCATCTCGTCCCCATGTTAATGATATCCGGCATATTATGGTGTCCTGACCGTACGGAGTTGTTATGGTTTCCAACTTCGGAATTGCGTGATCGAATGCCCTCGAAAAGCGGGAAGGTAGAGGTGTCGATCGAGATGCTTTTGAGCTTCTTTTACAGGGCAACCAGAGCATATCGTTCTAACATAGCTGCGGGTGTCACAACTGTTTTTACTGATGGATTCGACTGGAGGTTTCGCGCATCGGAGACGACAACTCAAGATTCGAGATCTGGTTATGATTGTGTAGACCTTTTTAGTGCTGGGATTGGTGGAACTGTTGATCAGATACAGCAATGGTTTTGGACATGCGGTGCGTCTGACAGATACCGTCAGAACACTCATCCAGCGCTACACATTTTGCTTCTAATGGCTTTCATTTTAGTTCCCAAGTTATGATTTGACCTCTCTTGGCCCGCTTATAACTTTTACTTGGCAATTGTAGTTCTTGAACGAACCGGAATGCCATTAGATCGTTCGTTTAATGGTTCTGCATTCTCCTTTCCCCAATCCACTCCTGTGTACTCACTAGACAGGGGTGAGACGGCTCAATTGGTTAGAGCGCGAATTTACTGACTGCAAGGTCCGTGGTTCGAACCCGACCTCTGCCTCTCGACTTCTGTCTAGGCTTGGGCAACCTGACAGTATCCCAGCCCTCGTGCTCCCTTTGGTGGGCACCGAAAGGGTGCTACAGCTGAACCATTTCTTCTCTTTCACCCACTAGACATGGACAACATGGAGAGGGTCAGGTTTCTAGACCGTATAAATGCATGAAATTCACTGTAGCGTCGCGTAGCTGGTGTCGCATAGATGAGCGAGCAATTCCTCTTTTGACACACCTCCACGACCAATGTAACTGCCCAAGTGAATGAACTGAGTCTGATCACGGTGTTCGACATGTTCCCAGACCAGTTGGACCATATGAATTTCAAAAATACTGACCCGTCACAAACAGGTTTGGGTTAGGGCGCATTGGCTGAGCGTACGAACAGTTTTCGCTTGGTGCGTATGGTTTTCCTTGATTTGACTTGAATGTCAACTTGTTTGTGCGCATCTTGAACTAGAGGCTTCGTTCAGAACAAGTAGAAATGGCAAAATTAGGTTTCTTTGTATGGGATGATTTGTATCGCTTACTATGTGGCTATGCTTCGCATATTTAGGTTCTTTCTGTGGTTCAGACAGTAGATTGTTTGTCTCTCTCTCTCCCTCTCTGGATATTGTGATAACAAGTCCGGAAAAGGGTTACTATCGATGCTGTTCGAGAGCGTCTGATGCCAAGTTTCTTGCAGATTCGTCGAAGAGTAAGTACTGGTTGTATTAGATAAAAAACTTCCACGAAACTTCGCTATTTTTACTTTGACGAGCATCCTGACTGCTTACCTTTCACACCAATCTACAGTAGTATCGACAAAGTGAATCATCTTTGCACATTTTGTGCCTTTCAGGTCGCTTGCGTACAAAAATCCGCCGTGTACAAATAAATGGATCATTCTGTTTCGGAGCATCTGAATGAAATGAAAACGGAAGGCTTTTCCGAGTCACAGTAAGTGATGGAATCAGGTTATATTCCTTGTGTATGACTCATCCTTCAGCCACAGATGTAACATGACCTGTGACTGTTGGGCTCATTCTCGCATCAAACTCTTCTGGATTTTCTGCTTTGCTACTTCGTGTCGTATTTTTGTTCAACTTTTTTGTCAGGTTTTTTTATTTCGAGACTTTGGGGGTGCACTAGTGTTTTTCCGAAATTCGATCCATTTTTGTCTAATTAAATTCGATGAAGGTTGCAATGTATTCTCTCCTGGTTGCGTAATGTCGACAACGAGATAAAGTGAGAATTGTTTCAATTGCTTTGATAGTGTATATCTTTGTAATGTACTACTCATAAGGTTGCTGAAAATCCGTCGACAGCCCACGACCGGTTTCGCGCTTTTGGGGGCTCATCAGGTTTATGCATATATATCTCGAATATCATAGCGACTGAAACGTAAGGCGGTCTGGTGCAGCACATTCAGTTGCCTAAGAACATCACAAACGAGAGATTCAGCTGGGTTCCAGGTGAGTCTCGAAAAACCAATTTAGTTTGCAAATCAGTGTATATTCGCTACTTTTAAAGTGCTTGCAAGTTATCATCTGCCAAAACTCTTTTGAAACAACATATTTTCTTGATTGACCCAAATTGATCTAATTTAGTTTATTCAGCTGCGGTTGGCAAACACGAGTGAACGACTCGACTCCATGAGTGCTCTAGATTAAAACGACCCCAGCTTTACGATGAAAACCAAACAAGTCCTTGGTGAATTTTTCGCACTCCCTTAGACGGTTTTTTGTTGGAAACAGAAGTACTAACAAGGTCATCCATGTGCCCCTCAGATTCACAACTGCGAAATTCCCTTCATGTGACCAACTCATACAGGTAACCTGTCGAAATGCTCGTTTCTGTATCGAATCAGGCGCCTACTGGACAGTTTGGAAGGTAGTTTTGTTCTCCATCTTTCAGAAGATGCATATATTTATTGGGAATTTAACGAAGAGGATCAATGTGAGAAGCCTCTGTTGGATTTTATACTAAAAAGCAGAAGTTTCGACGCAATACACTATTCCTAAGGTTCATGAAAGCTCTTCGACAGCCTGCGACAAGGCTCAAGTAAAATGTAAGGTTCATGGAGACTCGAGGACTGCGCCAACCTCACGAGCCCCAAGAGGGGCCAAACCGTTTGTGGGCTCTCGAGGAGTTTTCAGCAACCCTGTGGGTAGTAGTGTTGCGTCCGTACAACGCATCACTTGCATTACATTTAGTTGAAGAAAAAAAATCATGAGCGAAATATTACGCTGGGTTTCAGGTAAACCTACTTTGAGATCCAAACTTGTATGCAAATGAGTGTATTTTTCGAAGCAGGAGGTATGAAAAGCAGAAGTTTCGACGCAATACACTATTCCTAAGGTTCATGAAAGCTCTTCGACAGCCTGCGACAAGGTTCAAGTAGAATGTAAGGTTCATGGAGACTCGAGGACTGCGCCAACCTCACGAGCCCCAAGAGGGGCCAAACCGTTTGTGGGCTCTCGAGGAGTTTTCAGCAACCCTGTGGGTAGTAGTGTTGCGTCCGTACAACGCATCACTTGCATTACATTTAGTTGAAGAAAAAAAATCATGAGCGAAATATTACGCTGGGTTTCAGGTAAACCTACTTTGAGATCCAAACTTGTATGCAAATGAGTGTGTTTTTCGAAGCAGGAGGTATGTTACTGAATATGGGCGGGAATTCAGAATGGCTTTCCATGACATCTTGGTCAGCCTTCAGCAGGCTACTGAAACCACATGTGAACAGTATAAAAAGACAGACGACTTGGTGAACGATTTGATTGTGTTGGGTTAATTGCTTGAAAGAAAACGTGTTTACTGGGTGCATCTGTCACGTGACCATGTTACGAAAGAAGTCGGAGTGGCCTCGTTTCGAGATATTTAGTGCACTTAAATTGCCCCAGGGTGTAACTTCGAATAGTTGTTGATAAGAATAGAGGTTGTATGTCTCTCAGTTGTGTGGCGCGAACCAACCTTCAAGGCGCTTGGTATGTTCTAACTTTGAGTGATTCAGTGTATTCGAGCGAGAGTGCTATTCGCACCACACGCGAATGTGAAGGTAATTGAGTTGTTCCCATTGACTTGCGTTCAAACAGCTTTACTGTGTCTCCTGAAACATCGATGCCGCAATCGTTTCATCAAATTGGTTGTTATCCGCCCTAATTCGTGAGAAGGATTTACCGCCAGAAATGTCGTTCCTTTCGTGTTTTGTGCATTCAGACTCCTCGTTTGGAGGGCAAACATACCTCGTCCATTCTGTATCAATCCATGCAGGCGGGAGTTCAGCTCCATTAGTTAGGCTATTGACTTATTCACAATGTTTTGTTGTTTTAGAGCACACTGGATGGAATTTAGGCAGAATTGCCAACATTTACAAGGTGACCCGTCACAACTCGGTTGTAGTAGCCGAAGAGATCACTACTAGGTCTAAACTATTCCCAAAAATTCCACTGAAAGCACTGTCACCATCTTTGCGAACTAGTTCTTTGTGTCCGCACGACTCCACTTAACTGATTTAACAAACTCTATGTCCCTTGGGACTCTAGGTTTTTTTTTACAAATGTATCTACGAAAAACAATTTCCAGAGCTAAGTACGGACTGACTAGTTCAGTCGGAGTAGTGGTTTACCTTCGCGAGGAGCGTGTTGTAGCTAGAGCGTATTACCGATAGCAAGGGTGTGTGAAGTGAAGTAAGCCCACCAAATTAAGTGTTTTCCATGACCCAAAATATGTAGTTTGGACTCACAGGTCGCCATTCTATATTCGTCTTTTGTTTAGAAACACCCAACCACCCTCTACTTTGGAAGCGATAACGGCAATCAATTCCACTTACGACGATTGCTCCTGGAAGGTAAGCACTCAAAGACGAACGTCCGTCATCGAACACACTGTTACTTTCATGTGTTCACTTGTGATTGTGGGATACTCTTTCAAACGACGCCAAAAGTTCCTTGTACAGTTCTAAATGAGTTGAAGTTATTTTGTTGCTTTTAAACCAAGTTTTGACAGGTCCCCTGATGACAAGTGCATATTCGCTGAGGAACTCTTGTAATATGCAACCAGCTTTTCACTTTGTTCATCTAAACTAGCAGATACCAAGTGTAGACACAACTTGGCATTGTTCCTATGAGAACAGATAGATAACTGCTATTTGTTGGGGGTACGCGAATTTCATTCAGGCGTCCGATACTACTTGCAAGACTAGTCCTTTTTACACAAATTTTGGCCATACAGCCTACAGGTTGTAGTAAGAAAAGGAACTTGGGTTTTACGGAAGAAAGTATCGTGCAACCTGATTTGGGGTATATGATCAGATTTGAAAGATTTGGACACAAATGAATGCTAATGAGCGATTGTAATTGTTCAATTGTCCACTAGAGTTTTCCGTTTGGTTCTAACGTTAGATTTGCCTATAGGCTGGGGGAGGGGTTAGGTTACTTAGAGGTCACTTAGAGGTTACCTCCGCACGCGGTTTATGCGGAGTACAGCTATTCCGGGTTTGAAAGCCGCGATATCCATGGCTGATTGAAAAGCTTTGCGAAGGGAGTCACACTTTTGTCGATGTCCCTTTTCCCTGTGAGGCGGAAAGCTGTACCGATTTCAGTTAGCCCCACGACTGATGGACAGGCATAGTGCTTCACGCTGTTATGGAATTACTGACTTGAGTAAATTGGTCGGTGTGTACTCAACCAAGAAAAGGCAATCTTTTCGACAAAATTTACGCATGTGTTTTAGTGCCTCCGCTAACAGCGTTGTTTTGCTCTCCTAAATCCAAATAAGAAAGCATTTTTGACTTCCGAACAGTTACCATGTCATGCTCATCGAGTGTGATTTGCCTTGTGGTTGGCAAATCAGTGTTGAGCTGTTGAGCAACAGCTGATCAACCTCAATCCGATTGCGACAACCAATCGTTTATTACCAGACGTGTCACGTGAGAGCGCGGCCACTGCCGGGGCCCCCTACGTCAAAATGTTCCGCACTCATCCGTAATTGATCTTTCAGTTTGTATTGGGTAACGTTGTCGACAAGTTGTATTGGAGGATGTACTTCTTATAAGCCCTTAGAGACGTACGGGTTATAAATCATTCCTGTCTGATTGTTGCTGGGCCCAACTTGATATATGAATATAGACATCGGAAAAGAGAACGCTAGATGAACGCGTTTTCAGTTACTCAAGTCATAAGTAGGGTCGAATGTAATAAAAGGCGAACGTTGGGGTAGGAAAATCTGCATGTCAGTCAGAGCGAAGCGTGTCATCTAACATAGAGCTGATTGCCTGCGTTATCTAGGAGAAATGACCTGGTTTGTGTTATTGAAAGATGAAAGATAAACGTTGGGACAGTCCAGCTGGGTAATTTGGACATGACAAGCGAGAGATTCAGCTGGGTTCCAGGTGAGTCTCTCGAAAAAACCAAAGTATTTTGCCAATGAATGTATATTCGCTAATTTCGTGCGATTTTGTTTCAATTAGAACATAAGGTTGACGGAAACCCGGGGACTATGCCTACTTGATGAGCCCCAAAAAGGGTGAAACCGGTCGTGGGCCTGTCGGCGGTTTTCAGCAACCTTATGGGTAGTACATTACAAAGATTGCACAAATCCTCTCTGTGCACTTCTGTGTGAGAAGTGGGATAGCAAGGGCTTCGTCAACCGGGAGATTACGCCGACCTGAATATAATACATCAAGCCATATCTCACATACAATCCAGACAATGATAACTGCGTTCGAGGTGACCTTTGACCTCATTGGCATGCGGATTTTCCTACTCCACGTTTGCCTCACACTGATTGATTCGCTCTCATTATGTCTGACGCCCGGAAGATGAATAACGGAAAACACGTGATCACATAAAGTTCCATCTCTTAGCTAATATTTTAATGTTATACTAAACAACTAAATCCCTCTTCCAGAAAACACAGCAAATCAAGTCGGAGCTTTCGAAGACTCTTCGAAAAGTGTCTGGTATTGATGAAGAAAGTGGAACACAGCATCATCAACTAGAACACTGTGGCGAGTTTCTACGGATGAAACCAACGGAGAAATTTACTGATTACAGCGTGAGTTATCTGCTGTTTAATCTACCGCAAAACTCAGGTTGCGTCATTTTTTTTCGCTTTTTGTAAATTTATGGGTGTTGGAGATAAATCCAAAGTTATTTTGAATACTCCCTGTGGTCGATGATTGTCATGTCTTTGTTTTAAACTTCCTCATTTCCATCAGGTAATTTCGCAAGTCGATCGATTGACTCATCTTTCACAGTGTTGATTTTAACTTGACGTACGTTGCATGCAAACTCATAACCAGATGGGTTGCTAATCTCATCAGGCCTGCACGTGCAATGCGTACGAGCATTGACTCCAGTATCAAGACCCAGTGAGGAATGGATCGGCACAGCAGGATTATCGGAGGTTATTCGAAGACTGTTGAACTTAGCCGACATTCGAGTAGCTTTTCAGAAAGGAAGAAACGCTACGCTCAGTTTTGGTGCAATTGAAAGATCCCCTGCCGGCTGAGAGGACTAGGGACTGTGTGTAAAAGTTAAATGCAACGATTGTACTAAGGTTTACGTAGGACAAACACTCAGGAAACTGCACACCAGAATTGGCGAGTATAATAGAAAGATAAACAAACCACCGAGGAATGCGGGTGGATACAAAGCGCTGGTCGAGGACTCAGTGATGGCGGTGCATGCGTTAGACACGGGACAGAATACGTCTGCGGAATGTAGAGGTTTTAAGACGAAAACTGAGATTCACACCACAGCGGTTAATGGCCGAGGCGGTGGAAATCGCCAAGCATCACAGCGTGAATAGAATACAGAGTGTAGAAGTGACGAGCATATGGAGAGTTGTCTTAGATAAGCGGAGTTGACACGTGACGCTGTGAGGTGGCCACTGTACGCAGAATAATTAAGCAGAGGGTGGAAATCCCAACCTGTTCACCGTTCGTGGAACCGCTTTCCCTTAAACAACCATCGTAGCACGAGGTCATCCACACAGGCGGACAAAAGTCCCATCAGCTTGACATCCGCCCTGGCACACAAATTCCTTTGGCCGATTCTTAATACAGATTTAGCCTGACTCAGCTGGTTGGTTCTCCTTCCATCTTAAATCTCGACCAACGTCGTAACCTAGTTACTTGACCTGACGAAGCTTGTGCGTCAAAAGCGAAACGTTGCCCAGCAATAAATCAACCGATTGTCACCAAACTTTTCCGAAAATGGTGACTACTCAATCGGTTTCCAGGCGTTTCCAGGTTTTTAACCACCTCGAATTGTCTTGGATAGCCCTGGGGAATTTCGTAACAAGGCAGGAGGCATCGTTTCAGAAGAGCTTGGTAAATAATCGGTAGTTTTTGGCAACGTTTCGCTTTTTACACAAAAGTTTCATCGGGCCACGAAATTGGCCAGGTTGTAAGACAGACAGGGAACCAATCAATAAGTCAGTCCTCTTCAGATTATCACACTAGATCAGTGTTGAGTGTCAGTTAACGGCTCTTTTTGGCTAGTGTGGTTGCCAAAATCTTGAAGTGATGGGTTGGAGGAGTTTCAAATTACTTCCGACCTGTTTTTGTTCCTAGTATTCCACTTCAGGGTGCTTCAATTGATGATTCACGTCGGGTGACACTGGTAGATTTTCCTTGGCATTCGCGGCCATGTGAATGCGACAGTTTATTTAGGGGGAGGGGTTGTGGGTAAGGTTGAGTGGAATCCAGATGATGACTACTCTCTCTCTCTCTGATAATCGCACACCAACACGTGACTCAAGGCCGTTCTCCACGTGCTTGCCAGGTCCACGCCTTCTATTCTGTTAACACTGGGATGCTTGGCGATTTCTACCGCCTCANTTGGCCGATTCTTAATACAGATTTAGCCTGACTCAGCTGGTTAGTTCTTCCATCTTAAATCTCGACCAACGTCGTAACCTAGTTACTTGACCTGACGAAGCTTGTGCGTCAAAAGCGAAACGTTGCCCAGCAATAAATCTACCGATTGTCACCAAACTTTTCCGAAAATGGTGACTACTCAATCGGTTTCCAGGCGTTTCCAGGTTTTTAACCACCTCGAATTGTCTTGGATAGCCCTGGGGAATTTCGTAACAAGGCAGGAGGCATCGTTTCAGAAGAGCTTGATAAATAATCGGTAGTTTTCGGCAACGTTTCGCTTTTTACACAAAAGTTTCATCGGGCCACGAAATTGGCCAGGTTGTAAGACAGACAGGGAACCAATCAATAAGTCAGTCCTTTTCAGATTATCACACTAGATCAGTGTTGAGTGTCAGTTAACGGCTCTTTTTGGCTAGTGTGGTTGCCAAAATCTTGAAGTGATGGGTTGGAGGAGTTTCAAATTACTTCCGACCTGTTTTTGTTCCTAGTATTCCACTTCAGGGTGCTTCAATTGATGATTCACCTCGGGTGACATTGGTAGTTTTTCCTTGGTCTTCGCGGCCATGTGAATGCAACAATTTATTTAGGGAGAGGGGAGGTGGGTAAGGTTGAGTGGAATCCAGATGATGACTACTCTCTCTCTCTGATAATCGCACACCAACACGTGACTCAAGACCGTTCTCCACGTGCTTGCCAGGTCCACGCCTTCTATTCTGTTAACACTGGGATGCTTGGCGATTTCTACCGCCTCATCTATCAGTCTCTGTGACGCGAACCGTACTCCTCGCCTCAAAACCTCGACATTCCAAGTCTATTTTATGTCCCGTGTCCAGTGCGTCTTCCGCAATTGCCTAGTCTTTCAGTTACGCTCGACATTCATCTTCGTTTCTCTGCCGCCGGCTTGTTTTTCTACTTCACTTTCACTGGCTGTCTGTCCTAGATAGAACCTGGTGCAGTCCTTACACTTAATTTTTTAAAAAGGCCCTGGTTCTGTTTGCCGGGAGGCACCAGTGCAGAGCGCAAAGTGTTGCCCCTCTGGAAAACTACTCTTATGTTAGCTGTCTTTAGAATCCTTCGAATGACCTCCGATGTCCCTGATTTATATGGAATAACAGCGGTCCCGATCCATTTCCTGTTGATTTTCGCTACCAGTACCAACACCCTTCGCAATTGACGCTTAATCAAGCTAGCAGGATATCGAAAACCCCGAAGTTTGTTCTTTACTTCAATTTGGGCCGCTGTCCGATCAGCTTCTTCTGTGCACGAGGCCCTTACACACCTAAACATTGATGGCGCAATACTGGCGAATGCCGACTTCGGATCGGCAGACGAGTAGTTCAAAACTGTTTCCCCCAGACCTCATGTTTCATGCTGTCTTAAAAGGCCAAGGTACCCGAGGTTGACTGTTTTCATACTAAATTTGATGTGTAGACTCAGTTCACTCAGATAGTTGTAAAACCCACTTACCTGTTTCGTTTCATCACGACGAAAGTGTCATCTACATACCACCAGAATATCTTTGGTGGGTGTGGGACTCCGGCTAAAGCTCTCTGTTCAAATTCTTCCATAAATATATTTGCCAAAAGCGGGGATATTGGAGATCCCATTGCTAGACCTTGTTCTTGAGTATCAATCACTGAGTCAAAAACGAAGTGGGTCAGATTCATACATGCTTTTATGCCTTCCACTATTTCATCCACCGTGAGCTGTGTCCGTTCTGAAAGGGTGGTGTCCACTAATAGCAGTCGCTTGGCTATTTCTAAAGAGTCCCCTTTTGGCACAATTGTCTATAACGAATTCACATCGAAACCTACAAGGATGTCATCTGGTTCAACAGTGACACCCGCTACTTCGGTGGCGAAATCATGTGAATTCTTAATGTAAGTACTAGATTTCCCAGTGAGGGGCTTTAAAATACCGGCCAAGAATCTGGCCAGTTCGTGCGGTGGGGAACCTATTCCGTCTACTATCGGTCTCACCGGGACATCTGGTTTATGGATTTTTGGAAGGCCATAAAGTCGTGGTTGGATTTCCCTTTTGGGGTACAATCGATACTTGTTACCTTGCCCTAAGTGGTTTATCATGGACCGCGAAAATCCCCCAACTTCGGCTTCACTGCTATTCATCATAGATGTAATATGCACATTACCGATCTCCCTCCGTAAGGACCCTCAGCTAGGTGTTGCTTAACCTACTGTAAATAATAATTCTTATTCATGACAACAGTAGCCTTACCTTTATTTGCCTTTGTAATCACTACGTTGTCCAAAAAATTGTTACTAAACTCTTCTGAAACGATGACTTCTCAATTTCTCAATCGATTCAAAACCTTTTCTAAAAGCAGCAGGCACTTCAAGAACCTGTGCTTGGCAATATTCAACTTATGCCGAGTCCTCATCTACCGAGACCAGTTTTGTCTACTCTCCCCACTTCAGTATGTCTCAAACTGTAAGATGACTTGACAGAAGGGTTGAAAAAGGATTGTGAAAGTTTTAGTTCTTTGGTGCTATTTAACTCCCATGATAGAGTTGGCCTGAAGTTTTTATCGCGCTTGGCTTGGAACGTTGCATTGTGTTAGTGGTGTTCACGCAGTCTGGATTGGGCTAGCGTACCATCTATTTCTTTTCCACCCTTGGTCTCTTATTAGGAGAAAATAAACCTTGCTGCAGCATCACCCATGAAGTGCCATGGTCAACACTGATGCTGAAGTCTGTTGTGGCAATCATGACACTCAAGGGGGACGTAAGTTTAGGTGCACTGGAGAGAGTGGAGAGTAATAAAAAAAGACTGTGAAGACAGCGACCCCCAAAAGGAGCTTCAGTTTGGTTTGGACGAATCCAAACAAGATAATTAGAATTAAAAAGGATACAGTGAAGTAGTTCTGGAAAAGTAGGCGAGTAGTCACAGATCTTGTAGCTTTGATTCCAGGCAGGAAAGAAATAGCGAAAGTGATGAACAAGTGTCAAGACGATGCTTCCCACCCGGACAAGAGTGCTTGTCATCTACCGCCTGATATAATACGAGCATTAGTAACCACTAAGTGATTCGAACATCCTTGTTACATACAAAGACGGTTTTGTCATCTACTAAACCCAGTCACATTGACGGTACATCAGCTTGTCTGCTGAGGATTCACGGCCAACCAGCGAGTGTTTGCATTTACAGCCTTCCGGTGCCTAACGTCACCGGCCCCAAACGTTTGGTTGGTTTAAATGGGAACAGGAAGGAATTGTGTACTGGCTGAATTGAATGATCGTTTTTGAAAAAAAGTTTTGTGACAATCGGTAGATTTATTGCTGGGCAACGTTTCGCTTTTGACACAAAAGCTTCGTCAGGCCAACTGAATAGGTTCCGAGGTTGGTCGAGACTTAAGGTGGAAGGAGAACCAATCAGCTAAGTCAAGCTAAATCTCTGTTGGGTGACGGCCGAGGGATTTTAGTATGTTAGAGTGGTTGAACAAGTGTTGGGCCGATGGGGGAACCTACATGTGTTCGGGTCCAGCCTAGGGTCTAGTTCTTCTAGTTCGGTCGATTTGATGGGCCCTCTTGAACGTCGTTTGAACCTTCTGTCAATCTGTGTGGGTGAGCTAGTGCTAAGATAGTTGTGTGAGAGGGATGCTGTGACTTTCGGTCGGGTAGTGATTCCCACCCCCACTCCCCGGTTTTTGCTTATGATTCTACGTGGGTTAACAACCACACAATCACGTGTTAACTCGGCTTATCTAAGACCGCTTTCCATACGCTCGCATTCCATTTCATTCCTTGGTGGTGTTCTTTTATGCTCACCAATTCTGGTGCGCGATTCCATAGCAGTTTGTCCTATGTACACCTTAGTGCAATCGTTGCGGCTAATTTCATACACACAGTCCCTAGTCGTTTCAACCGGCAGGGGATCTTTCAAGTGTACCAAAACAGTGCGTAGCGTTTTTCCCTCCTGCGCAGCTACTCGAATGTTGGCTAAGTCCAACAGTGTTCGAATAATCTGTGGTGTTCCTGATTTATATAGAATGACTGCTGTGCCAATCCATTCTTTACTGGGTCTAGATACTGGAACCAATTTCTTCCTTAGTTGACGCCTAATCAAACTTTTCATTCCTTGGTGGTGTTCTTTTATGCTCACCAATTCTGGTGCGCGATTCCATAGCAGTTTGTCCTATGTACACCTTAGTGCAATCGTTGCGGCTAATTTCATACACACAGTCCCTAGTCGTTTCAACCGGCAGGGGGTCTTTCAAATGTACCAAAACAGTGCGTAGCGTTTTTCCCTCCCTCCTGCGCACTCGAATGTTGGCTAAGTCCAACAGTGTTCGAATAATCTGTGGTGTTCCTGATTTATATAGAATGACTGCTGTGCCAATCCATTCTTTACTGGGTCTAGATACTGGAGCCAATTTCTTCCTTAGTTGACGCCTAATCAAACTTACTTGGTATCCTATTTCTTGAAGTCTGTTAGCAACCTCGATTTGAACCGCTGAAGAAGCTTGTGTCAAAAACGAAACTTTGCCCAGCAATAAATCTACCGATTGTCACCAAACGTTTTCGAAAACAATGACTACTCAATCGGTTCCAAGTATTTTTCACCTGATTGGATGTCCAGGAATGCTGCGACCTTCGGTCGGGTTGGGATTTCCAGCTCCCCAACCCCAGTTTTTGTTAATGATTCTACTTGGATTGACAACCACCCAGTCACGTGCCAACTTGGCTTATCCAAGGCCGCTTTCCGATTTTGATATGTCAGTACTAGATACGATGTGTATCGCCGCTATGACCACCTTCATTGAATGATGTTTGTGAGAGGTAGACAAGGTGACTGACTGGTGAGGTGATAGAGAGCAGTAAACTTTACACTGAATTTGAGGGATCTGATTTCCACGATTGGCCGATCTTGTGATAAAAAAATTAGTATACCAGTACTATGGTGTAGATGAGGTGTGATTTCACAGCGAATTTTGAAGCCTGTTTAATGTTCGTTTTTAACTCATGATATGCATGCTTGGCACAGGTTCTCATAACATACGAGGAATGAAGAAAGTGATCAGCTGTAGCAACCTTTCGGTGCCTCGTGTCACCCGAAGGTTGCACGAAGGCTGGGATACTGCCAGGTTGCTCAAGTCTAGACAGGGGAAGTCGAGCGGCAGAGGTCGGGTTCGAACCACGGACCTTCCGGTCAGTAAATTTGTGCTCTTACCACTTAGGCGATCTCGCCCCGAGGAATGATCAGCAACGTGAAAACTTTTGACTGGAAAAATTCATCGTCTCTAGAGTACCAGGAATTTTCGGTTGTCAAAATATGAGATGTGCAGGATACGTAGTATGTCATTTTCCCCTATTATTTTCCCTTATTCTTTTAGTTACTGAGTGGTTCCACACACATGCAGCCGTCTATTCAATTTGGTCAAAATGATATCCAGTGTTTGTTGGAGGAGAACGCCTTGTTGGAAGAACGCGTGGAACTGTATTCGATAGAGCGAAAGAAGCTACTAAGCGACAATGCCTATCTTGACCAACTGGTTGACGTAAGCGAACAGTTTTTTTTGTTTGTCCTGGTGACGAGGCATCTAATCACATTTATAATTTTTTATAACGGCTGATAAACCCACACAAGCTGCCAGCCTACATGCACGCGCTCCTGACATGCTTTGTTGTCGAGTTGAAACGTTACTAATAGCACGTTTTTCAAGGTCACACCAGCAGAAGGGGATTAATTTGGCGGCAGCTGTTTCATAGTCATCTATCATCTCGCGTGCGCGTGCGACCAACCAGTTTTGGATGAAACGCCACTCTCTAAACCAGTAACACTGTTTGTGATGATTCCACCAACGGTTCAAGTGACGTTCTCAACTTATAGTGACCGTCTGTCACATTCTGCTATTCAATCTAGTTCGTAACCTTTTCGTTTCCCGCACCAGCAACGATAAATCTAACAAGGTTCACCATTCCAACTCTCTAGAATGAATCAATTACTAACAAATCACTAGGCATTATCGTGGATACAATTCATTCACTCATCATAAATGTATTATTTACGTACTTTGTTCTATTTACATATTAACTAATCGTAATCTTGTCATACGGTCCAGTCGCTTTCTAAACGCACTTGCAGGTTTACAACCAATTGTGTCGAGCGTCAAGTTAGCGGCTGTTTCGTGTGTCAATTTTGTCCTCGTTTTTCGATGCTTTTTTTCGGGCAGGGTCACACACATGTTATGTTGCGCAGCATTTCACTTTTGCAGCTAAAACTCTATGAACTCAAAATTGTGGAAGCTGTCCACGTGACTTCGCTTATGTTCGAGTTGTAGCTTCAAATCGACAAACGCATGTTGTGCCGGGTTTCAAAAATAATTTCGGAAAGAATTTCTCATCCATGCTTGTGGCGTTTTACCTCCTACATACACATTGAGATTGATAAATGAGTGATTTGTTAACACACGACGGCTTTAGTCCAGAAAAGAAGATAGTCTGAAACCTTATACCCGTAACACACTACTCATAAGGTTGCTGAAAACCGTTCGATAGCCTATGACGGCTTCCCGCCTTCTTGAAGCTCATCAGGAGGGCGACGTCCCCGAGTTTCCTTCAGCCTTATGTTTTACTTTATTCCGGTTTAAGCCTTAGATTCAGCTGGATTCGGTTGAGTATCTTCTCGAAACCAACTTCGTGTGCAAATCTGAGTATTTGTCGAAGACAGCCTGAAGTTTTCATAAGGGAGACTACTAACAAGGTTGCGGAAACTCTTCGACAGTCCACGACCGGTTTCGCCCTTCTTGAGGCTCATCAGGTGGGCGCAGTCTCCGAGTTTCCGTCAACCTTATGTTCTACTTGAAAACAGTCCCATTTGGGAGTAGTTTCCCTCGTGAAAATATACTGCGATATTTCGAATATCGTGCCAACTGAATCATGAGGCGGCCTGTGTGCACCACCTTCAGTTGTAGAGTATCATATACGAGAGATTCAGGTTGAGTCTCCGTGAAAACCAAATTGATTTGCAAGTGAATTTATTTCTCGAAAACAGCCTCAAATCGTTTCTCCACCAATGGAAAAGTTCCTCTGTTCGTGAACAGTATAAAATGTCAATTCCAGGTAGACAATCATCTACACACTAGTTGCTCTCTCCATCCCTTGTTTGTGTTGTTCATAGCGGGACAGTTCAAATCAGAGTTCAATTGCCTTCTCCCACTTTGCATACTGACAAACCAATAGCGTTCAGGTTTTTAGACCGGTTGAGCAAATAGCCAAGTAGTGAATCGGACAGGGGAACATGGTAAGACTGTTATTATTTACGAAATTGGTGCTGTTCCGGAAATTCCGAATGCTAGCATCTCCAACTATACCGTCGGATAAAAACCAGAAGGACTCAACTTCCATATCAACGCAGGTAGGGGGCGCCAGTTGATGTCGTTTCGGGAGATGTCCACGATTGAATCGTCAAGTGTCAATCGGTAATGGCAGATGACTCCTTTGAGATTTCCTCATGGATGGTCGTAGTCTTATTCACGTTCATGAAGGATTCGTCGGACTGCTGCTTCATACGTTTTGAAGAACGCCCAAAGCCATTACAGGGGACAGTCGTAGCTAAGAGGAAAAGTTACGGTACAATAAACCTAGGTTCCCGGACGCTTTATGACATCTTGAGGGGTGTCCTTTTCAAGGGATAAATCTAAAAACGTCAACGCGAGGTAAACTTCCATCTTTGCCAAAACGATGGCCTAGCAAATACGGAGCCAAACGCAGACTCCACCGAGACACATCTTTTCATGCTTCAGTACCGATGGCAACTCAACGTAATTAACATGAATGCTTTAATGGAATTTCATTCACGGTCACCACAAAGACGCAAACCCCGTCCAGAGAACAATTCCATCGCGTTGTATTTATCCCCGATTGACGTGAGGGACCACAGTCAAACATTTTTTAATTGTGATCCATCAGATTTGTGCTTTCATCCTCTAGGACTCTTCACTAAAAAACAGTAACGATAAAGATAGCTGATCACATCGAGTCAGACCATGAATATATACAGAGAAAAGAACAAATAGTCGCCTGTATCTGCCATCAAAGACAGGTCATCATCATCATTTTGTAATAACCGCGTACTCGTCGTATAGTGGTCGTAGCTGCCGCAGTTTCGTTCACCGATGATTTGGGGGAGGGGAGGGGTAGGTAGCTGCGCATTGCATACATCCAGCACTGTCACTGGGCTGTCAAGTGGGGGGTTGGTTGGAAAAGGAGCTTTGCATTGAAGGCAATAGCTTGAATGCACGAGCGCCATTGAGGGCGCGACTGGGCCATGTCTGACAACGTCTCTAGCCATTGATGTGGCCCGTCTCGGGATCCCTATCCAGGAAGACAGCAATGACCAGCGCAGCTGAGTTTGCTGGTAATGGCTTTCATACTTCGCTGCCAAGTCATTGTTTGACCGTCTCTGGCTCT
>NW_008751850.1:22827-28228 GCF_000715545.1 Opisthorchis viverrini
AATACCATTCGACGTACTTCAGAATTGCTGATCCGGTGTTCCCACCAGATTCAGGCAATGCTCCGAAGACATCGATGGTCAAACACTGAAATTCTTTTGACATCCTCGGCGCGCAGCGGCAAGGTTTCTGATCCATATACAGTAATATGGAGCGTACCACAGCATTGTAAACTTGACCCTTGACAGAGAAACTGATGTCACGCCTACGCCACAGGTGACGTAGGTTCACAAAAGCTACTCTGGCCTTCCAAGTCCGGACGGAAATGGCATCATTCGCAAGATCACCGGAACCGATACAGCTGCACAGGTAGACAAATTTGTCTACTACCTCAATCGGTTCATCCGCAAGCATGAGGTTAGGGTTCGGGCCCACCCAGTCTTGCAGTAGCACTTTACACTTTGCAGGTGTGAAGCGCATGCCAAACCGCGCGGCAGAATTATTCAGATTATTTAATATTGTTTGCTCAAAGACAGGTAGAGATGATTTGCGATACGGTGACCCATTCTTGGTACGATGAATTATAAAACCCGTTTAATCTGTTTGATCACCCACAGAGAATACTAACGCGCTTCGTTTTGTAGATTTGGAAGCACCTAGTACCGCTCCAGTGCCTTGTACCAGACCCGCAGACGAGGAACACAACAGCTTTATTGGAAACAAGCGAGTGCCTGCATGTAAAACGGCCTCGCATTGTATTTTTAAGAGCCTTGGCTGACCTTGATCTGATAGGCGCTTATCGAAGTTTGAGGGTCACATAGGGTTTCGGGCATTCTGCGATAATTTTCAAGAATCTGACCATCCTGAGAGATTTTGGTGCACACATTGCCGCGGAACTGCAAATGTGTTGTAGTCAAATTGCTATCTGAAAATTTCAATTAAAGTGTAGTAATGTTTCATATCAACTTCTTCTCGATTTCCATTTTTGATGAAACCTCATTCCGTGCTTTGTGGAATGAAACAATTGCGAAAAATAGGGGGAATTCCATACAAAAGCGAAACGTTGCCCAACAATAAATCTACCGGTTATCACCAACCTTTTTCGTAAACTATTCCATACAATCTTCATCGTGTTTTGTGGGGAGAGTTCTCATATACTTTTGAGCAAGTGTTTCCTCTGACTTCAAAGCTTGCTCAATGCGAAAAGTAATTCACGTTTGTATATCTTTGTAATGTACTACTTATAAGGTTGCTGAAAATCCGCCGACAGCCCACGACTGATCTCATCCTTTTTGGGACTCATCGGGTCCCCAGGTTTCCGTCAATCTTATGTTCTACTTGAAACCGAATTGCACGAAATTAGCGAATATACACTCATTTGCAAACTAATTTGGTTTTTCGAGAGACTCACCTGGAACCCAGCTGAATGTCTCGCTTGTGATGTTCTCAGGCAACTGAATGTGCTGCACCAGGCCGCCTCATGTTTCAGTCGCTACGATATTCAAGGTATCGCGATACATGTATATCTTTGTAATGTATTTCTCGTTTGGGTCATGAATCCCACCTGGAAAGGTGGACAGAATGCTATAATCTATAATGTGTTTATGTTGCTTCAGGAATTGCAATTACAGCTGAGGAATGTTCGATCCGCGCAAAGACCGGAAGTAAGTAGATCATTATTATTGTATTGTCACGTGAGCATTGATAACCTACATTCCAGTTACAAGGAACTTTAGGTCTGGAGGCCTTCTGTTGAATGATACAAACAGAGACTGTGGCGTCCACTTACTGCCAGGATTTTTCCTTCGATGATTCGTTGTTCAATGAATTTCAGAGTGTATTCGCTCTTTGAACGACGTACTGTGGATTCTACCTGCTGAGATTGCGAGATCGCTCGATGACAGCGAGCACTGCCTACTGCTTGAGTAGAGCACGACGGCAAATCTGGCCAGCCTTACCTTCTTTCCGAAGGCACGCGTCTCTGCCTGAATTTTCGCTTTGAGTTCAAGACACGCCTGCATATCGCTCGACTGAATGACACTTTTACCCTCAGAGCTCTCTCTAGTAGCTCAACAACATACATCTATTTTGTTCGATAGGTGAAGCAAACGTGCTGACTGACTGTTTCGCTCATTCTACAAAGTTGTTCACGTGACACTGTCGGAGAACAGTATCCATTTGTGAGGGAGGCTTACTTGATTCAATGCTTAAGCCCACACGACCCACATGAGTTATTTCCATTTAGAATGTTGGTAACACTGGAGAGAAGACAGAAACTTGCCTTTACTGAGGTCGGTAAGCGGCAAAAACGCGTCACATGGTGCCTTACAAAGCAGAATTGAACACATGACTACAGAGACGGGTTAAGTTAGCTGATCAGCTGACTCGTCTCTTCACGAAGAGTTCGAAGTAATTTGAGAGTCAACTCCGCAAGGTATTTGCAAAACCAGTGACAGGCAGTAATTGACCCACGCCACGTACAACTTATGGTGGTATGGTCTACCTATGTTGCAGCTTGGTTTGTATACGTGGGCGCCACGTGGCCACGTGGCTAAGGGGCTCTGGTTGTTTCTGAAGTAAGTACTGCGCAGTGACTGTGTTGAGCACGTAACTGCAACAGGCGTTAGGCGTTGACTGTGTACCTCGACTCTACCAGATTTGGTCTCAGTAACGTTCAATCTACCTACTTGCACATTCATAACCCCGGCAACCGCAATAATGTCCGAGCTCTTAGCTGCCACTTTCTAAAAACTGTATTTGAAGGTATCTTTTGGCGCGTAAGCAGACATAATGAACAGGTTATCAATGCGGGACACAGTCGTAGATGTTGCCAAACGAACGCACAGAGGTGAATAAAAACGGTAACCATTCGACCAGAGACCATTCAGCTCGCTAGTCTGAAACAGTCCAATCCTAGCAGAACCACTGCCAGCGGTTTCTGGATCACCAGAAGTGAGCGCAAATCGATGGGGAGGTTAGTTCAACAACTGTACTTGGGTCGTGAATCGTTCTTTTAGACACACGGCGCACATAAATGAAAAGCGAGTCCAGCGTTCATAAAAGAACAGTCTGTTTGCAGCCTGTTTGGGAGTGCGAACGTTGAATATGCCGTCAGATGAACCGAGCGGCGGGCTTTTAAAGATGATTTCGAAGTATCTGTAGCCGTGGTGACCGAGTCAACTGTAGCTATTGCCGCGGAACGGATCTATCAGTCCCTGAGAATGGTCTTACGGGAACACCGCTAGCCGCGGAATGAGGAGGAGAACAGGAGAGGATATGTGAAACAGAAGGGAAGGATGAACAGTAACCTGTTTTCGTTTTGTCGCCGTGCTCAAGGCAGCAAGGAAGGCGACCCGGCTGTCGGCACCTAGCGACGACGAATTTGGCGTGAGGTTATTTTTAAGCGTGCCGTTCATAGGCTTACGTGCTGCCAAAGAGCCTTTTAGTGTTCTGGTTGTAAGTCGACCAACCCGATAATCAGATCTAGACGGGAGGAAGGTTAGGGTTCTCAAGCGAGGCCTGTTGCTCAAAAGCTCAATTACGAGGCAGCCCAAGACCGTCAGAGTAGTCTTTGTGTTTGAGTAGATAGTCATTGCACAAAATCCAACGCCTAACCTGCAGTACCAGGCAACTTCTGGTAGTCACACCTCAACCCATTGATTAACCCGCTATGAGGGGTTTCGTGAGTGTCACACCGTATGCTCCCCAATATGGCTCAGTCGGTAACGGAGGGACACAAACCGTGTTAAGGTCCACTCTGTTCGTGACCATCCAGTCCTTCGGAGTGTGCTTCGTGACCACAAAGTGGAGAGTCACACTGCAGGACGTGCAATCTTCGACCATCCCTCTGAGAATTGTAGGATTGATACTGGAGGCCACTATACCTCTCTCGGAAGTTGAATTAACTCTAACGATAGTGTGAAAGAGTAAGTGAACGCGTGAATCTCTCAGGGTAGAATTGAGTTGCTCAATTTGCGTCACTTGTGGCGTCAAAAAGGCATACACCGGGTCTCACAGGCCGCCCGAATGAGACTGAGAGAGCTGACCACTTCGGAGTCCGGAGATATCTTCAGGTCTTTGACAAGAACCATAGGTGTAATCTTCTGGACCCAGCGAATTCGCATTGAGGTGATCAGAAGGCGGGAGACGCTCCGACCAGTGTGTGTTAGAGGAGGCGATCAGTGACGCCCTGAGTTTTCGATAGACGCGTTCGACCATGCCGTTGGCAGCCGGATGGTACGCGGTAGTTTGGAAAGGATCCGTACCAAATAATCGTTTGAAGTCATGAAAAAGCGTTGACGCGAACTGTGAACTTTGGTCAGTGGTAATGGCAGCGGGTACATCGAATGTGACGATCCAGTTGTCGACAAAGGCTCTAGCAACATTTTCAGCAGATGTGGTTCGGAATGGCCAGCGTGTGAAACGGTCGACACCGATGAGGATATGTGAGAAACCTCTGGACGGTGGCAACGGTCCCACCAGGTCGATGTGTACATTTCCGAGTAACGAGTCAGGAAGCTGAAAAAAAGCCAGTTGGAGGAATGCTATGTCGATGAATCTTGCTTTTCTGACAGTCGAGACCATGTTTAGCTCACGTGCGGATCTCGTTTTGCACGAGTTTGGCAGTCGCCCGTATGCTCGGATGAGAGATTGCATGAAAGTTGTATATATTTTTTAGGCTTTGGACGTCCTGTGGATATATCTCACAAACGATAAGACTGTCAGAGTTGAGAAGCGGTAATTTGACGAAGTTTGGGCTGGCATTGGGTCCATACGTCTTCCCCATTTGAAGGCTTTATTCAGTCAAATGGACATGATTTCATGGTAGTCAAGCGTTGATGTCCTTATATGGTGTTACTGTCAACGATGATGATGATGATGTTGGTGATGGTTAGGGCAACGCGGAGCATCCAGCTGCATTTTCTGATGGGGCGGCGATGATCGATCAGTTGCAGCGGCCACAGAAAGCCTAGCACACAAAGTGGGGGTGATTTGGTATGAATTCTGAGGTGAACTGAGGCCACCAACCCCAAAGCTATCTATCTGGTTGTAGAACTGTACTAGTGTGATGCGATTCCTCAACTTCGAACAGGCGCATACATCACCTCGCCTTTAGTCCTGATCTAGTATGCGCAATGTGTTGATCACTATTTACCTGAGAGTATTGGTAAACCATAGATACGATTGAGAGCTCGTGGTCCAGCGGAATTTGTACGTCCCATTTTGTGTCGAAGCTAGTCCTCGAGGTACTATTGCAACTGTCTTGTCTTCTTTGAAAGTGATCTTTATGTGAATCGGTTTTCTGGTTACATTCTTGAATGAACTTTTTTGGCGTTGGCACCAATAAAACTTTTCATTCGAGCATTTTTTTAAAATAAATTCTTTTCGTGCGTGAACAACACAATGCGATATATATATATATATATATATATATATATATATATATATATAGTGACGTCGAAT
>NW_008751850.1:28275-34152 GCF_000715545.1 Opisthorchis viverrini
GGGGGGGGGGCAGATAACCAATCATTCGTGTCTCCACGTTTTGCATTTCACTAACCAATCTTCGTAGCGTATTTCATTTTTCGCTCTTAGTTTAACCATTAGATATGTACCGACGAGATCCCGAAAACACTAATGTTCGTCACTGTGTTATTTTTCAAACCATGGGAATATTTAAACAATATAGGTCCAGTTTAGGTTAACGCTGATATCAACCCTATCCATTTATTAACCTGTGCTCCTGGTACACGTGACTACCCTTTTGCAGTCAAGGTTGCAGTTGGATGAATGTGTACATCCTCTCCCATGCAGCGCTACATAAAAAAAGCTGCTTTTGTAAATGTGATTTAGCAAAATGTCCCTGTGTGGTTTGTGCCCCAGAGATGAGTTAAAACAACGATGTGTTGTGAAACTGCAACCAACCCTGCGTCGTTTTTGACGGATCGTAAGATGTGCAGAAGCAAGGGCGGATATTTGCAAGAGGAGGAGGTATCATCTCGTAAGAAAGGAATGTAAGGGCCTCTAGGATTACCAGTCGAGATTTCACCATGGCTGAGGACCTACCTGTCTGTGGTCAGAAACAACACGTGTAAGTAATGCACTTTAGCAGTTCTGTCTGCTGCCCCACTAACGAGGTTTTACTTACCCTTCTAAATGGTCTTATTAGACTAATTGCTAGGTTATATCAACGAACCTATCCTGCATACCTGCATGATTCTGCGATGGTTCTTTACTAGTGTGACAACCATCGTGCCATAAATGTGACTGACATGTGTCGCCGAAATCACACCTGTCACTGTCTGCTCTATTTGTCATGTTTAATGGCTGAGAGACCTCCAATTTGACGTGAAAACATATTTTCAACCGAGAACATTCTTTCCAAAGTCTTCCCCATTTCACAGAGATTTGTACTGCACCGATTGTGTCATCATCGTTATCATCGACAGCATGACATCAGTCTTCTACACCAATGCTTCACTGCCGTACAACCATGATTTATTTGAAAGCCTTATTGTAAAGAAAAGAGTAAAGGTGGACGGGGAAGGGACTTAGCGCTAACTTAACACAATCATTCCGGGGTGCCTACACCTCCAGACATTCACTCAGGCGATCTGGATAGAAACTGACCACAAGAACGCCAGTGACATCGGTTGGCAGCCATATCTTGTAGTGTCTCCAACCAGGCACAGTGAGGATCACGCGGTCTCAATCCTGGAAGGCGAGTAGCACCGACAGCACCCAAGCGTTTCGTGATCTCCTTCATACTCCTCTGCCAAGTCAAGGGTTGGCCACCTCTCTGTTTACGCCACTCTGAGTTGGGCATGGAAAACAGCACTCTCTTCGGCATACGTAACACATGTCCCAACCAACGCAGCTTCTGGTGCTGGACACATTCTTCAATGGAAGTACCCGTTACACAACCGAAAACGCGCTTTCTAACTGCCTTGATTGCGTGGTCTTTTAGATAACTAGTGAAGGAACAGGTTGTTGGGAATTGTACCATTCAGTATTATGTGTGTAATATTAGGCACAGTGACATGGTGTTTGTGCAGCGGTATCTTCTACCACAGAAATTATAAAATTCTGGGATCACAAATTAAAGCATAACACACTGGACTACATCACATCGATCGAGAACCAAAAATTTCACTGTGTTCCCCCCTTCAAGTGCATTTTTCCCAATTTATGCAACGTTCACCGACTCGCACTCGATTACTCGGTCTTCACTTTTGCTCTGGGAGCACTGTACCGTTTAGGTAGAAGGATTTGTTTCACATCCCTTACTTTGTAGATGTTGGATGCAGCTACTTCGACAACTGATGTTGGGCACAATTCCCTAGATAATGAGAAATGCCGGGGCTGTATCACACTTTGGAGGCAACTTCAGGACTACGTACGTCTATACGGAAGGCTGAAAATCCACTGCGCAAAGCCAACAGCCGACCTGATCTCCACAGGACCTTTGGGGGAACGCGACAACGATAGTGAGTGTTTCACGACAGCACACCTTCCTTCATCTAGCGGAGCACAGGAGCCCTGTGCAGAAGACTGCTCAGATGGATCCCCGCGTTGTGGAAAGCGACGAACAAAAGTATGTGCGAGCACCGTCCTATAAAAACACGTTTTGTAACTTAATAAGTGCGCACCAGACTCGCAGAGGTGAGTTCCCTAGGTAGATGTGATGGCTGCAAGCGACACTTGATTCAAGCTAATTTGTGTGACAGCAGTCATGTGGATAAGGTTTTTTAAAGGGATACGCTTCATCCGATTGGCATACGTAATGCATAACATGGCCAACAACCATGCGATTTTAGTAAATTCGCTTAACGTTACGAAATGATGTGGACTTGATATACAGTTTCGCTGTTACACGTGAGCAACACTCAGGTCCAGCAACCAGTAATTTCTACCCCCTCTCCGATATTTATCTTGTAATCACAGACGCCTATACGGTCATGATCGCCTTCATCCTAGGTCGCTCGACGGTGGAAAATGGTTCGTCAGCGCTAATCAGGTGTATTGTAAACTGAGGACACAATTCAAACAAAAATCGTAATTCGCTGGTAGTGTCCGCTGTCAATGTGACTGATGACCGTTTTGAGGTTAAATGAAAGGCTTGCTTCAGGGCACAGCGTAATCGGATAAGCTATTCATAGCCATGACCACCTTCCCCTCTTGACAAGGACACAATCCCCAGTCGGTTCTTCTTCCGTGCATTCCCATCGCCCCTGTGACGTTCAGCTCGGGCTGATTTTCTAATTCAGATGATAATGTCAATGAATCCACAGACCGCAAGTAAATGTGGGTTCATTAGGACATGATTTGGAACTCACTAGTGAAGCGTTTCGTCTGCAATACAGCTGGATAAGTTGGGAGGGCGCTGTTGGTGTCTGGGACAGGTCTCCCTACTTCACCACACGTTACCATCCCGTAACCCAGTGGGTCTGATAAAAAGTTTTCATACCACACTATTCCGCACTACGTTTCATTGCACTATACGACACCACATTATATCACACCTCAATCTACGTACGCTGTACTATACCATACCGGGCTTTACTGTATTCTAACTTGTCATACTTTGTGCCTGATGTGCGAGTCTTGTCTGTGCTAGCGCACACTGCGCCTTGAAGAGCATTCACCATTGTTTGTCCTTTCTTTGGTTGTTGGTCTTTAGACGCGTGTTCCCATACCAAAATCTTTACATACTTTGGGATTCACCTCATCAGACTGGCACTGTCCTTGGCATGATTTCGAATGAGACGTTTCTCTCTTTTCTCCCATATTCTCCTGTTCCTCTCTCGCATCCATCGCTTGCATTCACTTTTTATGTTTGTGACCATGCTCTTCAAAAATAAATGATAATCGTAGCCGTATATGAGTACTATCCTTGGCGCGGTTAATTTCGCTTCATTGGTAACATCAGGTGTCCCGTTTTTTTGTCAATCGTTCTATGCGGAATCCTTCTATCGTGCTTTCCAAATCTCTAGAGTGCTTGTCTGTTAACTGGTCCACGTGTTCCAATGTGCGTGACAAATGCGTATTCTGAACTGGATGATACTGCGTTTCAATCGGACCTAAGGGACAATGGTTGGACGAGTGATCATACTGAATCCCACCCTGATTAGTGAGTTATTTAACGCCCATACTTTATATAATCGGTCTTTTGTTTATATATTCATTCCATCCGTGCACTCCCATGTGATGTATGGTATCCATCCACCAGTAATTTCCACTAATAACAACGCGAGTTTCCATCCGTAGCCATAATAGATCGATAATCCGAACTAATTTCTGTGAAACTCGTAGTGTTTGTGCCTTGTTGTTGCAGTCTGTACACATCATCACTCTACTTTACGTCAGACTTCATACCAAACAAACTTTGGACGAGAGATTGAGCTGACGTCTCCCGTTTGTGTCAAGTTAAATTCTAGGCTAGCGCGTAACTCCAGTGATGTGGCACACATCTTTTGTTTGTAGTCTGCATAAAGTTCCTCGGAACTTGCGACGGACAGTTGTCGGGACCACGGAACGACCCTGGACAAGAGAAGCTAATAAATTTTTTGTGAAAAGAAGAAGAGGAGAAACGAACGTCGTTTCCCGAAGTGATGCTTGGTCACAGCTAAAAGATAACCTCTTAGAGCTCCCAAAAGGAGACAGAAACCTTACAACGTTTGTCAGAAGTGGTCTCTTCGGACGGGTGCTCACTCTGTTTGTGTGGACGTGAAAATGGCTTGTACGCACCTTCAATCGATTACTTCATTTCGCCATTTCATTCAAGGACTTCCGTGATCTTGTTGCTTCACCGAAGCATTCCCAAATCGTCCGTTTTTCACGTTAGCCATGCTTTCCACTCAAGGTCACAGTGCGCTTCCTCGTTGCACGCGCAACCGCATTTTTAGCTGACACCATGACGTGGCAAAATAACTGACGAATACGGTGTGAAGGAAAAATGTCCTTTGGTTTCTCACAGCATGAAAACTGTAATCTATGTTTATTTGAGTAACGTTGCTTGGTGAGTTTTGCTGTTTATTGGGCTTGATGGCATGCATGTTGCTTCCTCAAGGTCGACAGTTTTCCTTACTCTTTGCCACCTTTTTACTGAGTCGTCACCTCACTCTCTGGTGCCCTAAGTGACGGTTGACTGGTTTTAGCAGCAAATTTAGCACCAGCACGGGGATCGACTATTACGGCTATCAAGCCGGACACCTCAGCTACTTTCGTATCTTCCTATGAATAGACTTTAGAGTGCATTCTGGTAGGGCATTTGGAAGGTACGAGGTAAGCTGGTTTGCATCGATCAACCGAAGGATATGCTGGACATAATTCTTATACTTCAGGGACAGTTAGTTGAAAAGACATCTTGGTTGGCGTAACGAAGTCACAGGGCGTCTTCGTCGGAGTTGTCAGGTGAATTGGCCTATTGGATATGTGTTCAAATCTCGACAGGGCCACCTGCATTTGCTCAGTGGTTACAAACAGTCTGTGTGAATATCTTCACCCTACGACAGATTCTTGAACAGCGACACTGCTACCAGCAACTAACGATGGATATGATCTGAAAGGTGCCTTTGACTCTGTGAAACCGTCAGGCACTTTTGCAATGTCTGTGGAGCAGAGGTGTCTCGCATAAATTCTGGACCTTCCATAAGGCGCTGTACGCTAACTCTCGAGGCCGTGTGGAGGTCTACGGGAAGCTCTCGTCTGAGTTCAGTCAGGCACTCAATGTCTGTGGAGCAGAGGTGTCTCGCATAAATTCTGGACCTTCCATAAGGCGCTGTACGCTAACTCTCGAGGCCGTGTGTGTGTCTACGGGAAGCTCTCGTCTGAGTTCACCGCATCAAATGGTGCCAGACAGGGTTGTCCTCTTTCATCTTTCCTCTTCAACTTCGTCATTGAAACGATTATGAAAGACTCACGATCAGCCTCTAATGCTTGTGAGGTCGAAGTGCTCCCTGGGTGTCCGCTCACAAATATCGAGTACGTGGACAACATAGCTGTTGTTGGATCCGACCCCGTGTTAATCTAAACAATATTAAATAATATAGATAATTCCGCCTCATGGTTTGGCATGCGCTTCACACCTGCAAAGTGCTACTGCAAGACTGGGTGGACGCGAACCCTAGCCTAGGTAGTTGACAAATTTGTTCATTTGGGCAGCTGTATCAGTTTTGGTGGTCTCGCGAACGATAATATTTCCATCCGGAATTGGATGGCCAAAGTAGCTTTTGTGAACCCGTGTCACCTGTGGCGTAGGCGTGACATCAGCTTCTCTGTCAAGGGTCGAGTTTACAATGCTGCGGTGGGCTCCATATTACTATATGGATCAGGAACCCGGCCGCTGCGCGCCGAGGACGTCAAAAGACTATCAGTGTTTGA
>NW_008751850.1:38264-47697 GCF_000715545.1 Opisthorchis viverrini
TACTATGCGGATCAGAAGGGGCGAGATGGCTCAAGTGGCTAGACGGCGAATTTACTGACCGCAAGGTCCATGGTTCGAACCCGACCTCTGCCTCTCGAATTCCTCTGTCTAGGCTTGGGCAACCTGGCAGATCTCAGCTTTCGTGCTTCCTTCTGATGGCATGGCAGCTAGATACCGGAAGGATGTTACAGCTGAAGGATCTGATTCTTTTCATCTGATATGGATCGGAAACCTGGCCATTGCGCGTCGAGGACGTAAAATGACTTTCAGCGTTTGACCATCGATATCTTCGGAGTATTGCCCGAGTCTGGTGGGAACACCGGAACACTTCGGAAGAAGTAACTCACCCCCAATAGATGAACTGATCACAGTGTATCGGTTGCGCTAGCTTGGCCACGTGCTGCGTATGCCAGTCGACCGACTTCCTTGAAGGTTTTTTTCTCGCACAGCCACGAGAAGGATGGAAAGGAACCAGGGGTGGTCAAACAGTGACTTGACAGCGGAGTGTAGAAGCTAGTACCAGCAAACAGCTGCGGTGGTCGTTGCCGTCTTCCTAGATGGGGACCCCGAGACGGACCACATCAATGGTTGGAGACATTGTCAGACATGGCCCAGTCCCGCCCTCAGTGGCCCTCTTGCGTCCAACCTATTATCTTCAATGCATAGCTCCCTTCCCAATCCCCCCACTTAACAGTCCATCTACAGTGCTCTTTTTCGCACTAATTTATCAGCTCCCGCCTCCCATGCGCAGCTACCTACCCCACCTCCCCGAATCATCGGTGAATGAAACTGTGGCAGCTACAATCACTGTACGACGAGTACGCGGTCCGTACAGCTGACAATGATGATGGTGAGTAACTGTGTCTAACAAATTGCGCGTGCACTAAGAATCGTAATTTAAAGGCGCGACAGAACGGAAACGGACACGTGAATTATGTAGTCAGGTGTTAGGTAAAATTTTCAAACGGGAGCTCACTCCATCCAGAATGCTGACTGGCAATGCATATGCTAGGAGTGAAGTTAACCTTGTGCTACCTTGCAGCGTAAACAGAACAGAAGCCAGGGGTCTTAGTAGTATGAACACACGAAGACGTCAGTCCAAGCGGATCATCTTTTATTGGCCTCCAACCAAACCGTGACAAACATGCTTATGGACATTTTCAACTGCGAATGTGAGGCGAGTCATGTGACTAACTCCTCGGCGCTAAGGCGCCGATCTCCGACTTTTCAGGCCATGAACATAAGTCAATATTCAAGTGAATTACTTGCATTTCGTTATTCGACGTCATCAAATCTCCACCAAAATTGTCATTGTTCGCTCTATTTCCTCCCACACAGTCTTTTCTCCAGGACAGCGCCTACACATGGATCCTCAGTTCGGTGTAAACAGAGTTCGCCTTTTCGCACGAGTGCTCTTTCACAGGCGTTGCGAGAAAAAGTAAGACAGCTATTGGTTGGTTCCTGGAATTGTCTTTCAAAGAGATGGTTTTCACTAGGGGATATTCTCATTGCTCAATTTCCACTGATATTTTTTTAACTTGTGATTTCAGTCTGCTTGCTGTCGCACATTGAAGGAGCATGTTTCAAAACTGGAAGCAAAGCTGGTCGAGACTCAGTCGAGTTTAAAAATTGCCCGGAAAAATCTGTATTACTGGCGAGCAAAAGAGACACTCAAGTAAACGCATTTTAGTGATCTCTATGACACAATTTGGATTGCTACATATTTTATTCAAATTGACTCTGGTAATATATCTGAACTGCAGATTGGAAAGGCGGAATTTGGTTAGCCCTGATTGGGACTCATTGGGGTCAGTCAAGTGTTGCTCTGGTCATTCGTTTATGGCGACGCCACGCGACCACGCTAAGCAGGTTTGTTTGCAAGGCCAATGTGAACAAACCTGCTTTCTTGTCCTAGCTCTCCTGGTAAAACCCGTCAGGACCCGTCCACCATCTGATAGCAGCTGTTTTTCGCAGATGTTCATGACTTTCCTGGACTGCGCTGAAGAGTAGCAAATCCAGGATGTTTAAATTTGGAGATGTCAGTTAAAGAGCCAAGCATGATGCAGAATTAAAGGAGAGCACATGCTGGTATGTGTGATAACCGATACCATACGTTCAAACGATCGTCTTTCAACACTTATCAAAATATTCCTCTGTAAATAACGTATCTTAATTGAGGTCTCATTAGGCCCTCTTCGAAGACGCTTGGAAAAGCACGACACTGTTTTCAGGTGGCTGGGTGTTCTGACAAAGGACCCGTCCACCATCTGATAGCAGCTGTTTTTCGCAGATGTTCATGACTTTCCTGGACTGCGCTGAAGAGTAGCAAATCCAGGATGTTTAAATTTGG
The DNA here is from genome assembly GCF_000715545.1 of Opisthorchis viverrini. NCBI lineage: Eukaryota > Metazoa > Platyhelminthes > Trematoda > Opisthorchiida > Opisthorchiidae > Opisthorchis > Opisthorchis viverrini. The sequence goes on from NW_008751850.1 coordinate 40,615, forward strand.
AGATGTCAGTTAAAGAGCCAAGCATGATGCAGAATTAAAGGAGAGCACATGCTGGTATGTGTGATAACCGATACCATACGTTCAAACGATCGTCTTTCAACACTTATCAAAATATTCCTCTGTAAATAACGTATCTTAATTGAGGTCTCATTAGGCCCTCTTCGAAGACGCTTGGAAAAGCACGACACTGTTTTCAGGTGGCTGGGTGTTCTGACAACCCCCACGGGGCCTTTGTACTTCAGTTTAGTGCATTAGTCATAAGCAGAAAGTGTTACGCTGACCACGGATGGGTGCTGCGTCCCAGTTTACATGGTTCTGAGGAGGCAGTTTTGAACTTTTCAGAAACGGGGCATCGTTTGGTGTTAGTTACCTAATTAAGCCGAATGCTATACCATGTAGTTGGATGTTCTGTAGACTAATAGGCTTGTGGTGGCAGTTCATTTCTTTATTCAGGCGGACGAGGTTGAATACGCACCAAGGCGATCGGCGTTCGATCGCAGTCCGTCCTCAATGTTATTTGGTAAAACGTGGCAAATGACCGGAAAGATGAAAAGGGGTGCGTTTTAAGGGAGTGTGATTGTTTCAAGGTCACCTGAATAGTCTTAGCGATTGATTTTTGGGACGAGCCAATGAGAGTTGGCGTGAATTGAAATAGTTCTCTGGGGTTCGTTCACTTGTGAACATACGTATACTTTATTCGTGATGCATGAATATGAACAATAAATTCCATTATCCTATTAGAGACACAGAAAGGCAGAATTGTCTTTAGACGAAATCATTGTTCATAGCATCGAGTATTTTCCGACTATTTCAGAAGCAGAAAGCAACTGGCTGAATCAGTATTTACGGAGAATCCTGAAAAAATATCACGCCACCGTACTTCATGTAAGTCGTTTCTGATTACTGGCCACATAGTTGTCATCATCATCATCATCCTCATCCTCATCATCATCATCATCATCATCGTCATCATCATCATCATCCTCATTGTCAAACGTAAGAATCGCGTACTTGTCGTACAGTGGTTATAGCAGCTACAGTTTCGTTCAGCGATGAAGTTCGTTCCTGGACGAAGTAGGCTCCCGTTTGGAACCACCTGACGACTTAATTCACGTGGCCGTCTCCGTTTTGTCGCGCTTTCAAATTACGATCTTTAGTGCATGCAATTTATTGAACAAAAATACTCAACATCATCATGGTCAGCTGTACGAACCGCGTATTTATCTTACAGTGTTTGCAGGTGCCACAGTTTCGTTCACCGATGATTCGGGGAGGTGGGTTAGGCAGCTGTGCATTGGAGGCGGGAGCAGATAAATTAATGCGTAAATACAACACTGTGGGTTGACTCTTAAGTGGAGGGAATGGAAAGGGAGCTATGCATTGAAGATAATAGCTTGGATGCAAGAGCGCCATTGGGGGCGCGACTGGGCCATGTCTGACAACGTCTCTAACCATTGATATGACCCACCTCGAGGTCCACACCCGGGAAGACGGCACATAGTTGTGTTTGCTGACCTGCTGATCGATGTATGTAGAATTTCTTGTGTTCATACCTTTGTCGTGTACAACATCGAAAATGGATGGACCATTGTGAAATATGCATTTGCCCGTGTTGTTCAGCCGTCTGAGTACGCAGGATAAAGTCGTTCACAGCAGAGAGGAATTGAACCTTTACCTTACTTTGCCCAAGAAGAAGAAATCAACTCTAGTTGAAAAGATTAGAATCATTCTGCGACCCTTGGGAATTATCAGCACTGCTCAGAACACGTGTCTGGAATACGGTGCTACATGACGCCCAACAAGTTTAGGCTATCCATTTTGTCAATCGACCATTCGCTGGCGGATTGTAGAGCACTCAACAACGGTTCACCCAATCACATCAATCTCCGCTTTCCATTCCGTGACAGTCCTAGTGAATACCAATTGGTCTATGAGTCTTTGCTTGGCATTTGATTTTCATCTGGTTTGGATTTTATTCATGTCGTTTGGTTTGCTATCTACTCGGTTTGCTCCCGAAAAAGGTTGCACATCAGCCTCCTGGTTTTGTCCATCCGGTTTAGGTTTGTTTAGCTCGTGAGTATGTCACTGGCCAGCTTTTTCTTCCTTCGTCACGAGGTCGATAGACTTCTAGTTGTGTGAACATCGGCGTTTCATACCATTCATCTGGGCGCCTGTAGTTGACAAAGTATTACTCGCATCGCCACTTCAGTAACATTGTTGCAAACCATTAGCTGTCTCTGTCTGTCTGTCTGCCTGCCTGCCTGTCTGTCTGTCTATCTGTCTGTCTGTCTGTCTGTCTGTCTGTCTGTCTGTCTGTCTGTCTGTCTGTCTGTCTGTCTGTCTGTCTGTCTGTCTGTCTGTCTGTCTGTCTGTCTGTCTGTCTGTCTGTCTGTCTGTCTGTCTGTCTGTCTGTCTGTCTGTCTGTCTGTCTGTCTGTCTGTCTGTCTGTCTGTCTGTCTGTCTGTCTGTCTGTCTGTCTGTCTGTACTCCAAATGACAAATGACAATGAGTGTGTGCACTCAGTCATTTGTCAGAAATACAGCACAGACTGTGTGGCTGGTGTAGATGAGAGTTAAGAAGATGGGGAAATAAAGAAGCATCCGTGACGAAAAGAATAGATTTCTTAACAGATTTTGGCCACCGAGGAGCTGACTGCGAGGAATTTTTAGTGTCATATATATTCACAAAAACCCATAGACAAACAAATGCATGGGCGGCGATATCGCATTTAACGATATGGCCAGGTGGTCCTCTTCTTGTCCCAGCGCAATTATTCTGGTGAGTCCACATCAAAGGAAGACAGCACAAAACCTGGGTTTCGCCCTGATTAGAGCTCATCAGTGCATATCCATTGGCGTGCCTGGGTTTGAACACCGAGCATCTGACGTGCCCTAGCCCACAGTGAACGCACCTGGACTCTAATATTCGAAAGGCGATCGATTTCACGCTTGTCATTGGTTAGCTGGATTGGACTAATCCGGATAATTCCGACAGGATAGAAGGAGAACTGTTCAAACAGGTGTAATGACCACAAATGCCACAATCACACACAAGTAATCAAAACTTATCCTGCGGTTTTCAACCTTCCGTGAGTCTACTTTACTGGGGAGTCGTGATAGGTGAGTCGTCGTTCGAGGCGCTTGACAGATCCGTCACCTACTCGGTTTCGTTCAGTCTTCGGTGGTGTGGTAGTTGCAATACGCCTTCATCCCATGTAACATATCCGAAGTGCAAACCCATATGCACTGCTGATGAGCCATACCATAGGCGAAACCCGAGTCCCATTCCTACCCCTTTTGATATAAATACGAATTTCTCACTGCATGTTTTCTTCGGATCTCTCGGAAGCGCATGAAGCATGAATCCGCGCAGCTGACATGGTATACGTGTAAGCCGATGCCCCACAGCTCACAGAGAATCACAATTTGTCCGGATAAGGTCAGCGTTGTAGGCTTTGGTTTCGTTCAGCTTCAGAACTATGAATGATTAATTTACACGTGCTTCAGTGAAAAAAGACGCGAAACTTTAAATCCTCTCAGTACAGTTTTGAAGTGTGTGTGTGTGTGTGCGTGTGAAACACCTGATGGCCTCAGTGCATGCGGTAGATGATGTTGTACACCATTAGCTAGAAAAAAACACAAATCTACTCGTCATCGGCACGCACACCATTCTCACGGTAACGTGAAGCGACATTCGGTCAGTTGCTTCACTGAGGGGCCGCTACCATCTCGCCGTACCGTACAATGTGCAATTTTTAAGCATTGTTCTTCGAGTGCACTTGAACGAACCCCTTGTTCGAATTGTTTTGGGACTTTTCGTCTTTTCACTGTTCGCCAGCGCGTAACTTGAACCAGCTACGCACTGGGATTGAGTGCGATAATCTGATTTAGCGGACAAGTAATGGCAGAACGTCACTGTAGCACAAGGCCGTCGGATGGATTGCATCACCATTTTTGAAGTGCGCACACCATTTCGTATCTGTGTAACTCCCCGACGTTTAAGTCCGACGCATGCTCTTGCGTGTACAACGAGCACAAATCGTATGTTCACATATTAGCAAATCAATAAAATATAATAATAATCGTTCAGCTGTAACACCCTTCCGGTGCCTAGCTGCCATGCCACCTGGAGGAAGCACGAGGGCTGGGATACTGCCAGGTTGTCCAAGCCTAGGCAGTGGAAGTCGAGTGGCAGAGGTGGGATTCGAACCGCGGACCTTCCGGTCAGTATATTCGCGCTCTAACCACTTGGGCCATCTCGCCCCCTAGCAGATCAATAGTGTAAGGCCGATAGACTGAGGTTCGTAGTGGATCCCCCTTGATGTTCAATTCATGTAAATGTACGAGGTAACTGACGTGCAAGCCCAAAGCAGGCATTTGGAGAAGCGCTCGACTCCCTTTCGACTTCCAGTTCCATTTGCAAGCCTGGGGTCGAACAATCTATGCGGATGTTTTTCACCAAACATTTTTGCCACTACCCACCGTAATTAACAAGTGTCTTACTCTGTGGGTTGGTTCGGAGGTTCGCGGATGGTTCGTGAACCGTTTGCTGAGTACTCTACCAAAGACGCATATCAGCTCGCACCGTTCCGGTAGAACGAAATTTCCATTCTATAGATGCGAGTTCCGTCCACCTTCACCAGAAAATAGAATATCTATGTGATTTTGTCACTATCCTCGATGTGTGTATTCTGTAAGAATGTCATAACGATCTACTCCTCCTGTGTACCGAGAATATCGGCTTGAGAAGTTATTTGATAGTGTGGACATAGTTAGACCTCTAGTTTACTGATTACCTTTCGGAATATGATTGACGATTTCCTTTTAAATAAGCATCTGGTCGATATATTTTTCTCCACCGAACCTACCCATTTTGAGGGCATTGTTCAAACAACGTACACTTCAATTTGTCTGGATATTCTTATAACCAGACTCCAAGACGATACTCACGAAGTAAGTCGGAATGGGCTGGGCCTCTTTTAAGGTTTCACTCAGGTTTTACTCCAGCAGTTTCCAAGACGGTGAAAGAACTAGACGAATGCACAATTTCGATTTCGTCCAGGGGGAAGATGATTTCAAGATGATTTCAAGTAGAATATAAGGTTAACGGAAACCCGGGGACCACGCCTACCTGATGAGCCCCAAAAAGGGCTAAACCGGTCGAGGGCTGTCGACGGATTTACAGCAACCTTATGAGTGGTGTATTACAAAGATATACATGTATCGCGATATCTCGAATATCGTAGCGACTGAAACATGAGGTGGCCTGGTGCAGCACATTCAGTTGCCTGAGAACATCACAAACGAGAGATTCAGCCGGGTTCCAGGTGAGTCTCTCGAAAATAAAACCAAAGTAGTTTGCAAATGAATGTATATTCGCTAATTTCGTACAATTTGATTTCAAGTAGAACATAAGGTTGACGAAAACCCGGGGACTGAGTCTACCTGATGAGTCCCAAAAAGGCCGAAACCGGTCGTGGGCTGCCGACGGATCTTCAGCAAACCTTATGAGAATACATTACAAATATATCAATAAAACCTGGTTATTTAGTGATTACTCATCAAGATTAATTGCTGCCTACTCTGGGATGCCTCCGTAACGAGATGGACTACATACGGCGCACAAGCAGTATGTTTTCATCTGCATACTGTTTAAAAGTGAGTGTTTGGACACGAAGTATGGGCGAATAGTGCGTCGCGAGATCGCTCACGGCTAGCCAGCCACCGAGAGTACCTGCTTTCTCTAACGGCACAAGTCACCTTGAAGAGCGGAACATATACTGCTTACAGAGTCTCCGTGTGACTTGTTGTACATCTGTGATGAGACTGGCAATGCAGGCCGAAACATAGGTGAACGTGCCTCGGGAAATTAGCCTTATTATTTGATTTAACTGAGTGGGTTCAGAGCCTTCATCGACCAACCTACAGGTCATCGGACTGACTACATTCTATCTTCAAAGCAGCGATGACTATTCGCTTTCGACCAAGCTTATGTCCACAAAATGCATTAGGTTGCTATTAGGTTGTCGTGTCAAGTGGACCTGATCAACCCATTTATTGATTGACTGAGTTGATCTTTTTATTTCAATTAGAAATGCAAAAGTGCACGAGCAGATCAACTAACACTGTTAGACCTCACAAATGATAGGGATGGTTCGAATGCGATGAATTTAGAACACCGAGGAGACCGTCACCGCATTGTAGCCATGTTACATTTCAGCGCTCAAGCAACGGACTATCAGGCACTTTCTCCAGTTTTATCCTGAATGCATTTACTTGCGTCTAGTGGTGGTATTCTTACTTGGGCGTCGTGACCAGGATTGTTCCACTGCAATTATTCAGCTGTGCTCGGTTTGTGGACAGTTGGCTCGTTAGGAAGTTAGGAGTCAAGAGCCAGCCTGAGCTAATCTCGGACTAGGAGAATGGGAAGAAACTGGGTCAGGACTAACGCTGCACTGATCGAGTACCGTTTACCTCTGGTCTACTCTTCACTGAATGAAAGTTTGAACCAGTGGAACGACGCAGGGTTGTCATAGGCGTGTCACATGTTGACGCATGTTAGTACACGCACGTTTTTCTCGGGATCACTCACTTGAACACGTGAATGATCTGATGGCTCACATGATATTGCACTCAATCCGCCGGCCTGTGCACCCAGAAGTTCTCATCACTCCGTCAAGCCAGACTATTAGGGTTAGGTCGTGTATTCTGGTTACCGAGATAGTCATCAATAAGTACTTTTTGTGACGCAGGATACCTGTGCAATGCCATATTGGTTTCCATCTACACGTACTGATTTTGCAAAGCAACGGCCAAAGCAAACCTTATCTTTCCATCAGAATTGTGGCAGAACATGTGTACGATTAAGTACACAAATGATGAGACGGTTTATGAGAATGTTGTATGCAGTGGAGGACATCGTAAACGAGAGATTCACTTGAGTCTCCCGTGAAAACCAAATTGATTTGCAAATGAGCGTATTTCCCGAAAACGGTCCAATTTGGGTTCAAGTAGATCATAAGATTGACGGAAACTGGGGGAGTGCGCCTACCTGGTGAGCCCAAAGCAGAAGGGCGAAACCGGT